>NC_052956.1:6594082-6685796 GCF_013358895.1 Oreochromis aureus
TTAAATTAATGCATTTGATAAATAGATGAAAAATAGGTCTGTGATTAGCCATGATTACCACTAAGCCTCTTACATCGGGGGTTGTCACTCAGCTGAAAGCTTTCAAGCTCCAAGTTGCTCAGTAATGCTTAATACTTGGATTTGTGCTTAGCATGTTTCTGCATATTTCTATTTACTCATTAATGAGTACTCCTCAACTTTGCCTCACTGTGGCCCAAAAGACGCTGTTGATTAAGATTTTTAGTTAGCAATCCTAATGTCAGCTGAGCTAACTGACACCTACAGTCCAGACTGAGAGAGCTGCAGCTCCTCTGAGCCACAAAAGAGCAAATTTTGTCCCAGCTAACAAGCCGACCTTAATTATTTCTGACTTTAAACCCTGCTGTTGACATTTCAAGTCCTGCTGCACTGCATGTATGGATGTAGTCTGGTGCTTGCCTGTTGTTAGCAAGGTCCTCCCGTGTCGGACCTGCTGCTGCTTTCTGTTGTGCTGACCGGGAGCAACACTGAACTATTTTGACTAAACAGTGCTCTTGTCTTTGGTGATTAATGCAATTTGTTATTGTTATATTTGTTAGCCAAGAGCAAGCTTGCAAGTCAAGTAACAGCTAGCCATGTGGCAGACAGTGACTATAGCTGACTACAGACTCAGACAGAAAGGGTAGTGTGCGCCACAGCAAGCGCAGAAACATTGTGCTGTACCTACAAGTAGACAAGCAAAATATTAGGCACCTCACAGGTTAATTTATCATTCCAACTTTATTACTTTTTACATAAATAAAAGGCAGGCTGGGTATGTTTTGTTTAATTATAGTCCAGTCTGCATTTTAAGTTGGTAGCTCTTAAATAATGTTACTGCACTGTGACAGCAAACTGAATTTTAATGCAGCTTGTCCCTTCCACTCATCCAGTTGCATTAGTCAAAAATGATAAAGTGGCTCTAATTTGTATTGCTTACATTCGCCTTAATCCTTTCCAGTAAAAGCTGTAAGGTGACTGTGAAAGGTCAAATAAACTGCAGCTTTGGAAAACACCAGGTTTAGCACACAAAACACAAGCTAGGTTAAATAAAACACAGTGGAAATGGTAAAAAAAACAGGTTAGTGCGATGGCTAGCACTGTTGCCTCAAAGCAAGAAGGTCCTGGGTTTGAACCCCCATCATGCCGGGGCTGTTCTGTGTGGACCTTGCTTGTTCGCCCCGTGTTTGTGTGGGTTATGTCTGGGTTCCTCCCACAGACGTTCACTTAGTGAGGTTAGGTCAATTACTGAAAATAAACTGTCCACAGGTGTGAATGGTTTGTGACCTGTCCTGGGTGTAGGGTCCCTCACCCCATGACCCTGAGTTGGATAAGTGGAATAAAATGGACGGATGGATGAAGTAGAAAAATACTGTAAAAGCACAGAAAACACAACGGAAATAGAACTAAATCGCACAACAGCTCGCAAATAAAAGAAGAAACACAATGAAAGTGTCTTTGGGGGACACGATAATGTGACGGAAGAGCTGTGGAAATGACAAGCTAACAGTAAATGGCTAATAGCAAACACGTATCTACAGTATTATACAAACCAGGTGATTAAAACACTAATTACCTGCATATTTTTTTCCTCAGCTTCTTGTAAGTGGGGCTCAGTGCAGTCGTTTGCATGTTTTGGTTTTTGTCTCCCCAAAAAACACTTCTGTTATGTTGTATACATTTGTGTGTGTGATTTCTTTTATGTTTGTTTGTTTAGTTTTTTCTGTTTCCATTATGATTTGTGTGCTTCTGCGGCGTGTTTTCTTAAGTTGCAATGCGTTTGACCTCTCTCAGCCACCGTAAACCGGGCTTATAAACCAAAAAGTTCTTTTCAGGTTTGAGATGGATTGGATTTTTGTTATGGATCAAGATAATTAAATGAGGGGGTGGCATGTGAGGACCGCAGTGCTTTATTGCATTTGCATAGTTTTTGGTTACTGTCAGCAGGTCAGTGGAACATTTTAATTCTGGACACCCAGGCGTTATCCATCATGTTAATAAGTGAGATGCTACCTGAGTTTATCTTCCTGAAAATGCGTACACTGTGGCACTGTGCAATTCTAAGAAGAGTCCAATCTGTCTGCCGGTGGCAGATAGATTGCAAGTTCATTACATTGTGCTGGTGCATGATGGGTTAGAATTTTTTTTTAAAAAGGAAAAAAAAAAAGGTTCCCATTAGTCAGGCTGTTGATCAGTTACAGTATAAACTAGCTGCTGGTTATATTGCTGGTTTTTAAATATACCATTGGGTGATCTGTGTACATGATTTATTTGTAGACAACAGATATGCCTGTGGATCTCTCTCTTACTCTTTTTCCTCTATCTGTTTGTTGCCCTCTTCTCTCTCATTCTGTGAGCATGTGTGTGTTTGGCTGCAGTGGAAGAGAAGCTGTGCCGAAGGCCAAAGCAAAGAAAAATCTGATGGTCATTTTCACAGCTACTCTTCTTCCTCCCACTCACACCTTTGTCCCTTCCCAGACCTGTTAGTCTGCATGTGGGAATGTGTTGCAGTGGCTGGTTTGCTGTTTTATGCTGTGCTTTTTAGTGCTGTACCTGACTTGTTCGTGCTGTCCTGTTCAGTCCCTCGTGTAAGAAGGGCTCTGTTAAGAGGCCTGACATGAATGTGAAAGCCTGCAGTGCAGAGATCCTCACTCCTTCTGCTCTAATTTTGCCTTTTTACATGTAGAAGAACAAAAAATGGAACAAATGCGAAGGCCATATGTCAGGAAAGTGTGCAGCATTTTTTAATGAAATCATAGTTCTTTTAAAATTAAATAACAGACCCAGCGACATGAAATATCAGCTACCTCATATAGTAGAACAGGGGCTGTGTGGATTGTAAGTGAAGCCTGTATTAATATTATTATTATTATCATCATTACTGTTGTTGTTATTAGATGGAAAAAAAAAAAAATCCTCTCATTACCACTAATCCTCCATTTCTTTTCCTTTTTTTCCTCTTACCCACCCGTCTTTTATATAGATGCATTTTTTTTAATTCTTCATGATAGAGCATGGGTTATACTGGATACACTGGAGCCAGTACAGATTTTGAAGTGTTAAAAATTCTAGTATGGATATCCTGGCCAATATTCTTTCTATATGTTTGCCCAGACTATAATATAATTATATTAAAAAGGAAAATTATGGGTTTATTTGTCAAACTAGTTAGCGTTAGCGTCTATCAGTTTCTGAATCTTCTGATATAACAGCTACTTCTGAGCTTGTGAACCTTGTGACTGGTTCATATATGGAATGGAAACCCTTATTTTAAATCTTTTATATGTATTAGAGCTATAAAAGATTTCACAGAAGACCAAAACACATCTTCTTTTTTGTATAGTAACACAAACTGAGAATTACCAGAATATTAAGGGATTTGGGTAAATATTGGAATATGGCTACAGTCCATTGTGACAACACAAGAAGGAGATGCTGTCCTGCATGCAGTGATCTTTTTAACAATATCTGGAATAACTGTCAACAAAAATGTTTGAATGTGAAGTAATTTATTAAAGATGTTATTTTTATTCTCTCCTATGTCTATCTTTCTGTCTTTCTTCCTTCATTCCTACCTTCCTTTCCTCTCTTCTTAACCCCTCTTCTTTTTCTCTCCTTTGGCTTTTTTCCTCCTTTCTTTGTTTAACCTCTTCTCCCTTCTTCTCACTGTTTTCTTTATCCTGTAACACACTTCCCCTCCTCCCCTCCCAGCATAAGCAGCGTTGCCCGGTGCTGGAAGAGCAGCTGGTGGACCTGGTGGTGTACGCCATGGAGCGCTCTGAGACTGAGGAACACTTTGACGCTGATATCGGAGGAACTAGTCAGCTGCTGTGGCAGCACCTCTCCTCCCAGCTCATCTTCTTTGTGTTGTTTCAGTTTGCAAGCTTCCCTCACATGGTGCTGTCGCTACACCAAAAGGTAAGACGAGTTGACTGCAGTCACGCTGATAGAAAAAGGAAAAACATTTACAGTATGTTTACAGTCAGTTAGGGCATGAGTGTAATACATGTGTTTACAGTGACTGGGGAAGTCTCTTGGATGAGAGGTGAAACA
This sequence comes from Oreochromis aureus, assembly GCF_013358895.1. Lineage (NCBI taxonomy): Eukaryota > Metazoa > Chordata > Actinopteri > Cichliformes > Cichlidae > Oreochromis > Oreochromis aureus. The sequence continues at coordinate 6,598,154 of NC_052956.1, forward strand.
TCTTTACAAACTTTAAGAAGCTCTTTGAAGCTTTTGAGACGTGTTTAAATGTATGCAGTGGATCCCAAATAAGGAATTATACATTTAGTTGTGTCAGCATAACGTTTATTAAATACAGAGCATGTTTAACAACATGTTACTAACAAGGAAAAATTAAATGAAGCAGATTAAATTCTGTGTATATGTGTTTTAATTATTTTTTTCTCTTTTCCCTTAATTGTTCTCATCAGCTTGCAGGTAGAGGTCTCATTAAAGGGAGAGATCATCTTATGTGGGTCCTGCTTCAGTTCATATCAGGAAGCATTCAGAAGAACGCCTTAGCTGACTTCCTGCCTGTCATGAAGCTTTTTGACCTGCTTTACCCAGAAAAAGAGGTACAAGTTATTGCAACTTGTAGTGTCCCATTTTATCTTATTTTTGTCTTCTTTTTTATTAGATCTACTTTTTAAATATTCATCATTCTAGTATTTGACTTTGGCAATAAACTAATATTGCTTGTGGTATGAATATCACCATTGCTTTCTGTTCCTCTTCAGTGCATTCCAGTTCCTGACATTAACAAACCCCAGTCGACCCATTCGTTCGCTATGACCTGCATCTGGATCCATTTGAACCGCAAAGCTCAGAATGACAACTCCAAACTGCAGATACCCATACCGCACTCTCTGAAGCTGCACCATGAGTATGTCTTTCACAAAGATATGCATTTAGCAATAGTAAATACCTCAAAAGTCAGAATTTTCCCTAAACCTGGCATACCTGGTTAATTGCTAACGTCTTCCAGAATTCATAAAATGATAAACGTCCTCTGCTGCTGTCTGTCCACCACCTTTCCCCTTCTTTCTTTAGATTTCTTCAGCAGTCGTTGCGTAACAAGACGCTGGGCATGTCCGACTATAAGATCGCCCTGCTGTGTAACGCCTACAGCACCAACTCGGAGTGCTTCACTCTGCCAATGGGCGTCCTGGTTGAGACCATCTATGGAAATGGATCCATGAGGATCAACCTTCCCGGCACCAACTGTATGGCTTCGGGATCGGTCACTCCGCTGCCCATGAATCTGCTGGATTCGCTCACTGTGCATGCAAAGATGAGGTAAATAAATAAAACACAGAGAATGTTTTAATTAATTTCTTCTACTTCAAATCCCTGATCGCCTGCCCTCCGGTCTCCAGTCTGATCCACAGTATTGCCACGCGTGTCATCAAATTGGCCCATGCCAAGTCCAGCATTGCTCTTGCCCCTGCATTAGTAGAGACATACAGCAGATTGTTGGTCTACATGGAAATTGAGTCCCTGGGAATCAAAGGATTCATCAGTGAGTCTATTTTTAAAACTTGCTTAAAGTTTGCACTATGTTGAATTATAGATGTAAGAAATATGATCTTATTTCAGGAGGAGATCATTTTGCTTCTTAATGACTAATAGTTGTTTGTGATTGTCACGTCATACTTCTGTAGAGCTAGCTAGATGCTAGATTCTAAAGTACTGCAAACATAGCGTATGGACACCTGCACTCCGTCCGGCCAACTTCCAACTCCCAAGTTGAACCGTTGTAAAAATGTAAAGAGAAGAATATTCAGATATTTGTACAAGTAAAAGTAAAAAGTTGTCTGAAAAATAAATGCTCAGGTAAAGTACAGATACCTGAAAATTCTACTTAAGTAAAGTATGAAGTATTTGTACTTCATTACTTCCCAGCTCTGCAAATAGCCGACATAAAGCCGTCTGAATGTGTCAGGCTTCAGAATAGTGTTATTAATCTCTATATTTATAGTATCATGAACATTTTAATGACATTTACTGAGGGAGCAGGTTTATTTACATGATACTGTTTCATTATGGGGTTTTGCATTACTATCGATATATTGAGCTAGTAAAATTTGCAAGTGTTACAGTTTACTGGGACACAGTTTGAACAACATTATTATTTATTCTCTTTATGGGCAGCAGAAACGTTTTAAATAACGAGAAACACTCCATCTGTCCAGGTCAGTTGTTGCCCAACGTGTTCAAGTCTCACGCGTGGGGAATCCTTCACACGTTACTGGAGATGTTCAGTTACAGGATGCATCACATCCAGCCACACTACAGAGTCCAGCTGCTGAGTCACCTGCACAGCTTGGCTGCTGTGCCACAGACCAACCAGAACCAGCTACATCTGTGGTAATGTAGAAGCATGTGTCGCATATAGTTAGCACCTGCTAATATTAGAAATTTAAAACAAAATTACACATTTTGTTGCTTTTTGAAGTCGAAAGATGAAATCAAAACAGATATTAAAATGCAGCTTCAGTGCTGTGTGCTCTTTTAATGCACTTTATTGCCTTTGAACTTGAAATTTGTGATGTTCCTACCATGAAGTTAAAATTATCTTAAACTTGAAAGTTATTATTTTAAGTCCTTCTGTTTGCAATAGTTATTTGGTTAATTCTAATTATTTACTCAAGTAAACTAACTGTGGAAGGCAGAAAAGTCCCACACAACATGTTCTCATGTTGTCCAACTCAACTGAGAAACAGATTAAGCACAAAAAAATGTTCATCAGGATTATGATGGAGTGAAAAAGAGTCATGATTCCTCTTTCTGTCTTTGTCCTGAAGTGTTGAGAGCACAGCTCTGCGCCTGATCACAGCTTTGGGGAGCTCGGAGGTGCAGCCGCAGTTCACCCGCTTCCTCAATGACCCAAAGACGGTTCTGTCAGCCGAATCCGAGGAGTTGAATCGCGCCCTGATCCTCACTCTGGCCAGAGCCACACACGTCACCGGTACCCACTCAGTTTTTAAAGACTCATTTGCAGTGTTGTTTTTTTGTTTGTTTTTTTGCTGCCCGCTTTATTTTAGTTATTGTTTCGCTTTTTGCTTTACTTCTAATCATCGTGTTTGACTGAAATCCATCTCGTGTTATTTGTCACCTGCTTTCTGTATGTGCAGATTTTTTCACAGGGTCTGACTCCATCCAGGGCACTTGGTGTAAGGACATCCTGCAGACAATCATGAGTTTCACGCCTCATAACTGGGCCTCACACACGCTATCCTGCTTCCCTGCACCACTACAGGTGCAGATATTATGTTATGCACAATATTCAAGTAATAATTGTGGTTTATTGTTGTTTTTCTCTGTCAAATAAAACATCTGAATCTTGCTGTAGTGACTCCTGGACTCTGTCTTTGCTTCAGGCGTTTTTCAAGCAGAACAACGTTCCTCAGGAGTCGCGCTTCAATCTGAAGAAGAACGTCGAGGAGGAGTACAGGAAGTGGAAGTCGATGGCCAATGAGAATGACATCATCACCCACTTCTCCATGCAGGGCTCACCTCCACTGTTCCTCTGTCTGCTGTGGAAGATGCTGCTGGAGATGGACCATATAAACCAAATAGGCTTTAGGTTTGCAGCTTCTTTTTTATGTTTCAGAGTTAACCTTCCACACGTATATAAAAAGTAGACCGCAGCAGGAAAAAAAGAAATCCTTAATTAAATAATCCAAAGCTGTGATCAGCGAGAATATTACTTGTTTACGTTTCCAGGTTACACTCACTATTAAAGACACTGCTGAGTGTATTTTAATGAACCCTGTGTTAATGATGCATCTCATCACTGTTGTTGAGGCATTTTAAATGTAACATTTTACATTAATTAACCAGGAAGGATTTGGGTGGTTGGGTCCTACACAGCATCTGTGACTAATTGATCCAGAGGGAGAAAGCTGCCTTATTGTGGGATGATGAGCTAACTGCTGTTTTTTGTGGGGGGGGTTTCCATTTCATTTTTGGTCCCTCAGGGTGTTGGAACGTATTGGAGCTCGTGCACTGGTGGCTCACGTGCGCACATTTGCCGACTTCCTCGTCTATGAGTTCTCAACGTCAGCTGGTGGGCAGCAGCTTAACAAGTGCATTGAAATACTCAATGACATGGTCTGGAAATACAACATAGTCACGCTGGATAGACTCATTCTGTGCCTGGTGAGGACAGACAGAGAAATACAGGATTATATACTGTAACAAAGACATCCTAGATTCTACACTTTTCCTTTGCCTGTGCTGCAATATGATAAGGGTCCATGTCTCTGCCTCCAGGCGATGCGTAGCCACGAGGGAAACGAGGCTCAGGTTTGCTACTTCATAATCCAGCTGCTGCTGCTGAAGCCAAATGACTTCAGAAACCGAGTCAATGATTTTGTCAAGGAGAATGCTCCCGAGCACTGGCTGCAGAACGACTGGCACAGCAAACACATGAACTACCACAAGGTACACATGCGACAGAACATGTTTCGTTTAATAGTTCCACAACTGTGATGACATCTCGAAAAGTCAAGTTAAATGTAGAAATTAACTTAAATCTGTTTTAAAATGATTGTTTTTCTTCCAGAAATACCCAGAGAAGTTGTACTTTGAGGGTCTCGCAGACCAAGTCAACCCTCCCATGCAGCTCCAGCCTCAGTACCTGCCAATCTACTTTGGGAATGTGTGTCTGCGCTTCCTGCCTGTTTTTGACATTGTCATCCACCGCTTCCTGGAGCTCCTTCCTGTCTCCAAGTCTCTGGAGACGCTGCTGGATCATCTGGGAGGGCTGTACAAGTTTCACGGTGAGTAAGGCTACGAGGAGGACTGTGTGGGTCCAAGATGAGGGGAGTTGGATTCACTAGGACGTCTTAACGCATTCTGAAACAGGAAATCCCAGACAGCTGATTCTGTTCATCTGGATGTCTCGTTTTCAGTGTGAAATGTTTCATCACTCATCTAAGTAACTTCTCCAGTCATCCACTTGTCAGAATCAGCTTTTTGGGATGAAAAAAGGGAAGGTGAACTTTGCCATTATTTGAGGATTTGTATTTACCGCTGCGTTTTTTCAGATCGCCCTGTGACCTACCTGTACAACACCCTTCACTACTATGAGAGACACCTGAGAGACAGAACCAACCTCAAGAGAAAACTGGTTCATGCCATCATGTCTTCACTGAAGGTAAACAGAGAAGACTCATGCAGTAATTCATATATCTGAATAGCTAATGCGCAATTATTGATATCAGTGTAACGTTTTATTTTACAGGACAACCGTACTCCAGGCTGGTGTCTTAGTGAAACCTATCTGAGGTTTGGCATGAACGCCCGTGAAGAAAACGTGTGGATCCCTGATGACACCTACTACTGCAAGCTGATTGGACGCCTGGTGGACAATATCCTTCATTAATCTATCACTCTTAACAACAAAAGACTGATGTCTGGTCATGGAAAGTCATTGGTCTTTTGGGCTGCTGGAAAGTATATTTACCTTACCGCTGTGAGTTCTAGTCTCCCTTAATAGCTTTAAAGAGGGATTGTATTTATTAATCCATCTAAGCTCATTTTATTGCAGCCTCGGGGGTTGTTAAAGTAGAAAAGAGTTATTAAAAACAAGATAAAATCGGTTGGATGGGGTTCGTGTGCTGCACGAAAACAATATGCGGTTAATTAAAAGTGGTACAAGTAAAACATCCGTGCTTCCATGAAGGCTGTTTTCTCCTCTGGTGATTGTTTATCCTCCTTAGCTTTTACCTCACCCATGGCGGGAAAGTCACCGGGTCCTTTTCCCAACTGTGACTGGAGGTTCAACGAGTTCCCCAACCCCGCGGCCCACGCCTTGCACGTCACCTGTGTGGAGCTGATGGCTTTGGCCGTGCCAGGAAAAGATGTGGGAAACGCTTTGCTTAATGTTGTGTTGAAAAGGTGCAGTAAGCAAGCCATGTGCAATCATTGTAAAGTTTATGGGTCTCATTAAGCTTAAATGCCATCCTTTTGGAATTAATAGTGTTCTCTAGTGTATGCAGAATATTTTAATGATCCCTAAAATTACCTATCATCTTCTCCTTTCACCTTTTAGTCAACCTCTGGTCCCCAGAGAGAACATCACTGCCTGGATGAATGCCATTGGACTTGTGATCACTGCACTTCCAGTAAGAAAAATACTCTCAGACTTTCAGCTTTCACGATAAATTGATGTTTAGATTTTTCCGCTGTGACCACCTTTGATCTCCTCTTCAGGAACCATACTGGATTGTTCTCCATGACCGCATCGTTTCTGTGATCAGCTCTCCGGCACTGACATCGGAGACGGAGTGGACAGGCTATCCCTTTGCCTTGCTGGACTTCACTGCCTGCCACCAGAGCTACAGTGAAATGAACTGCAGCTACGTGCTCGCATTAGCACACGCCGTGTGGCATCACTCATCCATCGGACAGCTATCTCTGATCCCCAAGTGAGGCGCTCTCCTTGTTTTTATCCTGTAAGACTGTTTCTTTTTGCTCTCCTCATGTCTTTATGCATCTGTGCGTAGATTCTTGTCAGAGACTCTGAAGCCCATCGTCAAGACAGAGTTCCAGCTCCTGTACGTGTATCACCTGGTGGGGCCGTTCCTTCAGCGCTTCCAGCAAGAGAGGACGCGTTGCATGTTGGAGGTACACTTCGGATGTTCTCTTTATCTTACATCAAAGATATAATTTAGTTTTGTCTTTCTCCTGGTGGATTTTTGTACATTTTGTTCTGTGTTGCTGTTTCAGATTGGTGTTGCCTTCTATGAGATGCTGCAGGCAGTTGACAAACACTGTCAGCATCTCAGCTACATGGACCCGATCTGCGATTTCCTGTATCACATTAAATACATGTACACTGGAGACAGTGTGAAGGAGCAGGTGAGCTTTTGACGTCTCCTTGGAGCATACCAGTGTCACAACAACAAACCAATCCAGTTTTATTTGTAGGGCATTTTTTAATACATGCAAATTTGACAAAGTGCTGTACAAAGCACCAAAACACCACACACAATCATTGAAACAATAAAAAAACAACAACGATAAAAATAATATAAATTGAAGGTAAGAACACACCACTGTCATTGTGAGTTAAAAGCCAGATGAGTTTTTAAAAAAATAGGAGACCATCCTAAAATATGGGCAGGGAGATCATTCCATAATTTAGAGATGATAACTGAAAAAATGGTCCATGCACCTCAGCGATCTTGAGCGAACATATGCTGTCAGCAGCTCAGTTACGTACACAAGTGGTCATCCAGGAAAGGTTTTAAAAGCAAATAATAAAATCTTAAAATGGATCCTAAAACAAACAGGGATCCAGCGGGAGGAGGCCAGGATGGGCGAGCACTGGTTATCTGACTGTGGCTGTGGCATTTTTTGATTTATTGTGACCAACTGCATTTAATTGAGCAAGGGGGTAGCTTTGATTTATTGTGAACTCACTAATAGTGGATACAGGAACAGGAAAGTTCCTGTCATTTAATTGTTTATCTGTTATTGCCAGTGTGGGTAAACAGTCTTTATCAATAGAAAATGCTGTAAAAATGATGAAAATACAGTTGAAAGTTAAAAATCTTTGCACTCCTTCACATTTTCTAAAGTTGTCCAGTGAGCCGGATTAGCGTCTTCATCAGGGTATTCTGGCCCCGAGGCCTTATGTTTGACACCACTGCACTAGAACCATATTAATATTATTTATGAGCCCTAAATATTTTGTTACCCTCTAAATACAGTGCAGTTATCAGCATTTCCATGTTTAATTGCACTGCAGAGGCGTGCATACAGCGTTGTTTGTCTGTAAATATCACGCTTGCTAACGGAAATTTCCCTGCAGGTTTGAATAAGAGGACTGACTGACGCAAGGGTTACCCTGTGTTCTGCTTTTTTATGTACCAGATACTACTGCAGCTTAGATTGTGCACAAAATTGACCTATTATGTTGCAGATGAAAGCTTCCAGAAGACGGAGCAACTGCAGACATTCAAATAAATCCAAACAGAAAGTCTCTAAATATTAATTTTGTTTGGAGAAATGATCATATGCCAGTAGAACTATGTAATTATGTGCACAGAGATTAAAAAGTGTGCTGCCCTTTGAATAATATATACCCTAAAATCTGCAGTAAGAAGATGATGAAACCATCATCATGTAAAACAGGGAAAACCAACTGACAAGAAATCTGTGGTTTTTACACACATTCTGAGTGTGTGCTGCTCCTCAAAACACAGTTGTTGTTTTTTTTATCTCCATTTATTCACTCATTCATTTTTTTGTTGCTTATCTGGATCTGAGTCACATAGGCAGCAGTCTCAAAACAGATGCCCAGACCTCCTTCTTTTGGCAATGTTTCCAAGCCACCTGTCAGATGTAATCTCTCCATCATGTCCTGGGTCTTCTTCGGAGCCTCCCTCTGGTGGGACATGTCAGAAATATCTCACCTGATCAGATGCCCTAACCGCAATCTTCCTCCTCTTGATGTGGAGGAGTAGCGGCTCAACTTTGAGTCCCTCGCGAAAGACCAACCAGACCAACCCAACCTACCCAATCTCTAAGGCTGAGCTTGGACACCGTTTGGATGGAGTTCATTTCTGATGCTTATATCTGCAATCTTATTCTTTTGGTCACTTCTCACAGACATAGGTGAGGGTAGGACCGTAGATGTACAGCTTCACAACAACAGGTAGCCTCTGCATTGATGTCAACACTGCACGAGTCTGTTCCCCTTTCTCGTGAACAAGACCCATCCAGGGGTTGCAGGGGACCTGTAGCCTAGCCTGTGTCAGCGGGAAAGAGAGGGTACACTCTGGACAGGTTGTCAGTCTATCACCAGACTAACAGACAGCCAACCATTTGAACTCAATTTAGAGACACCGTTTAAGCCAGGCTACCCCTAGAGAACCCTTGCAGATTCAGTGCAGAAAGGCTAAGTTGTGGATTCAAACCCAGTACCTTCTCTCTGTAAACACCAAGATCCCAGAGATACTTAAACACGTCCATTTGGGGCAACAGCTTATTCCTGATCAGGAGTGGGCACTCCACTCTTGACCAACTGAGAATCCCGGCCTCAGGCTCAGTGGTACTAATTTTCATTTTCAAGTGTTCACACTCAGCTGCAAACCACCCCAGCGTGACCTGGAGGTTACCGCTTAAAGAAATTCATCATCTTCAAAAAGTAGAGAGGTGATCCTGAGCCCAGCAAAGCAAAGAGACTTCATCACTTGGCTGGTTTTCATCACTTTTTTTGCAGTTTTAGTTCGATCTTAGGTGCAATCCCAGAGGCGTTCCCGACTTTATAAGAGCAGATTTGTTCCAAGCCACCACAGGACACAATATGTTGTGTGTTTTTGGTGCAGTAATTCTAAAGAAGCCAATGTGATAAATATCGATGTGATGCTTAACTGGTAGTTACAAAGCACCTCTCTGACACACTAACTTCCTTTCTTGTTTAGTTCCTGCTTTTAGCTCTGTCTACATCAGTGTATTCACTTCTCATCCTTTATCCATTCACCTTTTTTGTGCTTTGTCTAGGTGGAGAAAATCATCATGACTCTGCGTCCTGCCATGAAGCTGCGTCTGCGCTTCATCACGCACAGCAGCAAGATAGAGACTTCATCCTCAGCTGCCAGCGCTGCCTCCGCTTCCTCCACCTCTTCCTCCTCCGCCACCCCTCAGCCCCCTCCGTCCACACTCTCATCCTCCACCGCTGCCGCCTCACCTTCGCCCTCCTCCTCACAGCACACACACACACCTATGTAGGTGGCCTTGCCAAACACAAACGCACAGTAGCGATCACAACTGTGAACTTACATTTTGTTTGTTTTCTTCTTAATTTGGATGTTTTGTGTCTCGTGTCTTTATAAAGAAGGCCTCCTGCAAGAATTTTGTGCAAATTATTTTCAAAATCTCAACTTATGACAAAGTTAAAACAAAGAATTTTTTTTCTTCTTACGTTGTTTTGTCCAGCAAACTCCATAGACTGAGTTTGACAAAATATTTAAGCTTTGTCATAACAGACAAAAAGGGTCACAAGAAAACAGAAGATTTATTGTGGCTTTATTTTAACGTATTTTTTGTAGACATTTTTTATGTTGTACATTATTACTTCATTAAAAGCAAGTTTGTTTGTTTTTTAAATAATGGGTCTTTGTAAAAAACAAAACAAAAAACTGTGTATTTCTTTATAGACTGTATCCTCATGGTCTCAAACCAGTGATCTTTCATGTGTTCATGTGTCAACCACTTCACCTACACATAGATCCACTATGTTACTGTAAATATAATAACCATGCATATTAAGGTTTTTCTAAGAATTATTCAGTCAAACTAAAATATTGTGTTTCTTGATGTTCCTCTCATGTTTTTCATTTGCTCCTGGGCAGGCTAGAAATACCAGACTGATTCTGACAGGTCAGCTCGCCCCTTACTCTTACTGTGGACAAACACCTCTTTAGTAGGCGAGTCACACCCACGTAGATGAGCATCTGCACAACCCAGAGCACTTAATACAGGTTCTGTCTGATGCAATATCGTAACAACCAGCAGGGGGAGCCCAGCATTAACAGCTGACATCAGTCATTTTCCTCACAGATGGAACTTATTAATGAAGGATGGAGAGAGTCGTACATTAGGAACCTTACCTTACCTTGCCCCTTTTGATTGGTTCCCTTTCTCTATGCCAGAGGATATGAAAAAAGCACATAAACAGGTATCCATTAAGTTTGGTAGAAAGTCGCAAACTGAGCCAGTAACACTTAGTATTCTGGCAGAGAGCTGGATCTGGGAATTTTGCCATTTGACAGTTGGCAGTAAAGCTAATGGTTAGACATAGATTTCATTCCAAATCCTCGGGGTATATTGTTGGGTCAGTAAATCAAATTATAATTAAATTGGTGCCTTTGGATGTTGGGCAGTGGTGAGGGTAACTACATAGTTTTACCAACTATTTTTACTTCCCACTGGAGAAGCTGAACTACAGCAAAGCTGATCAATGGAAACATGTAGTTTAGGTTCCTAAAGCTGCTTAGAGGAAGTAGATAAACATTAGTTTACATTATTTATTCAAAATATCACAGAAAACTACCAACAAATTATATTTCCTTTTATGTCATATTGTAGTTTTAGTATTTGTTTATGTAAATCATCATGGAAATGTTGCAAAATGGAGTCTCTAATGTCAGTGTTCATCCCTGATTATTATCCCAAATTTGCTGTTATATGGCATGTGGACAAACTGTAAACATCTTTCCCCTCAAGAACAAATGCAATATACTAAAATAAAAAGTCACACTGGTGCTTTAAAGTGGAACGTATTACAAAAGCACCTTAAAGGAGTGTTTTACTGCACTTGTGTGTTGAAAATCATAATGCTCTTTGACCCACAATCTGGAAGGATGTTAATCGTGGTCATTAGCAGCAAAAAAAGCACACTTGGACCAAATGCAGTTCCTCAAATGACCAGTTGAGGTTGGCTTCAAAACAACCCAACAAATGACTTACGGACTGTCTGCAAGGCTTCACGTTAGTTATGTGTCGTTTGCGAATGAGCCAACTCTAGAAGCTGATTCTTTGTAGTGAACAAGAAGAGCCGAATCTTCAGACGGTCCTGCTCAGCTGGCAGAGGCGGGACTTTATTTTGATGGTTGCCCCACACAGCCAATCACATGCAAAGACAGACAAGGATCATACAATTGTATGAAAGAAGGAAGGGGAGAGACACTCTGAAAACAGCGAGTATAGCGCACAGGCAAAGGTACACAACAACAGAGAGATTGTGACCCTGCAAAGATGTCTAAGAACCACTCACCTGTCCATGCTGCTTGGGGAAAGCTGGCCCTCTCTTCTCCAGCTGCCACTGACCCTGGAAAAGTGTCTTGTTTTGAGTACTTCTGCTGTAGCATCCACTGTCTTGCCAAAAACTGCAGATATACCAACTTAAACTATAATGACCTCACTTATCAACAGATAAGTGTTGATGACGAGCTGGGTAGAATGGCAGCCAGTGCCATTTTCCATTGTGGAGGACAATAGGGTTCAAACTATCCTCCAGGCTTTAAACTCCATGTAAGTTCTCCACAGTGGTGGTAAATGTTTATGAAAACACTGATTTAAAAGTTGCTTATCAACATACAAACCATTAGGCTACAACAGAAGGCCTAAAACTGAAGAGCCATTTGGGCTGGCTCTTTGAAAAGAACCAGACCTCTCATCACTACATCCACTAAATCAAGTCATTGAACTGGATTTCTCGACTGTGTTTATGCCGTTGGTGCCTTTTGGAGCATTTTAATGCAGCTCTTTAATAATCACTATGGCAGTACAAATAAACAAGCAGCTCATCCAAGAAGTGTAGTGTTGTTTTTGTATGTAACTTAGCCCTAATTAGCAGGTTTCCAGAGACGTGGGAAGAGCCGAACAGGTCTGCACAGCTGAGAAAAATCATACCAAAATGAGCATAATATTTGAACAGCACAACATTAATTAAACCTCTGCTCATGAAGTACACACACAGGTGAGCAAATTCATTATGAAACCATAAATGAGAAATATGTCAGTTTTGCAACAAAGGGATCCCTTTACACACAACTCCCAAGGATATGCATTAAGCCTAACATTTTAATATGTTCATGCATAATATGTTCATTCATGCAGCCTGCACGGCAGCTGGAGTCAAATTTATTTCTGCAGCAATCATATTAATGTCAAACTGCTCCTTAATGCTAAACTCCTTGAAGCCAGCTCATGATAAGTCAGAGCTTTACCTTCATCTGGATGTATGATCCAAATCCAAATGCATCTTCGAACTCGGAGTCTTAGGAGATACATTTCCTCATCAGGGGCACTGATGTTCCAAGTGTTAAAAGTATCTGGTAATATACTGATCAGGAAGAGGTGTGTGAGTGCCCTTTGTATCAGGGTGAACACGCTGACGCTAGCTGGAGAATGATCACTCGCATGAGGCCAGTGATGCTGGTAAACACAGGCGGAACTGCAAGAGTTTTTCAGCCTCTGTGAACCCAAGCCCTTATTTTAGGATGGAGCTGATCATCCTCTCATCACTTCTGTGTGAAATATGTATAGATTTTAAATGATCAGCATCTGTTACATCACATTACCCCCCACCATGAAATCCTTGACCTTGCTGTCACTGTAAAAGTGGTATTTATAGTCAGCACACACACCAAAGATGAACACTGGTGTAAAGTTGCACTTTAACCTTGAACGCCATCAATCATAAAGATGTTGTCAGCAGGTAGGAGCCAGTAACTGCACAAAGGTCAGTCTGGCCCGTTTTCTCTCACACTTTGCTGATTCACTTCCTCACCAGTGCTTACCTTAGAAAGTCTTGACACAGGCTGCAGTCTCACCCTGAGCCCTTCGTGCTCACGTTGAAGGCTGTCCTTTTGCCCGCACGTGGAGTATTTGAATCCTGATAAAAACCCCAGTGTTTACACAGATCGATAATCAATCACTTCTGATTATCCACTCTCAATTACATTACATTGTCACTAGGTCAGCTGTAACTAAATTACATGAAGATTATGCAAGCTCTTTGTTAATTACATTAGAGACTTGAGCATCTCTTGTGATTTCCACTGTGGTGACAGCGCAAAGTCTTATTCATCCTCCTTGTGGCTTTAGAGAAGAATGTCTTTGTGTTGAGCAACACTGATTTGGCTTTTGGAGACATGCGGCTTGATGTCATTGTTCCTCTTTATGAAAGTTTCGTGTATACCAGGTCAGCCGTGACCTAATCACATCACCATTGGTGCCATGCACTCCGGGTGTTTAATCCCATTCTCCTTTCCGTATGTATGAGTCATCCCGTGCTCTCCCTATAAGGCCCTCGCTGAGATGTAGGTCAGCGTATGTGCTGCTGGGCCCGTGGCTTACCCATTAAACTCTGGCCCTAAACACAATGTGGCAACACACAGGCCTGTAGATGTACTTGGGGGGGGGAGGGGGTTGATATCACAGTGTAGTCAAGTAAAGCTGTCATTACATATGTGTCTCAGCTCTTGTAGTGTTACGTGGGAGGCCAAGGTTTAAATATAGGATGGCAGCATATAACGCCTATGAGCTGGGCCAGTCTACAGCTTTATGTGTCATCCTGTATCGATTCTGGAACCACGTATTACCTCGGTTTGATTCCTTTAACCGTTCCTGAATCTTCTCATGCTAGAAGTTTATTGTTATTGTTATTAATAAGTAAAATGACATGAAAATCAAAATAAGGACTCGGATTTGTCACCTATATCTCATCACTGGGTGAATTATGATGGAATCAGCATGCCAAAATAAAATAATGAACATAGTAAGAGAGTGTATATAATGCTGGATGTAGCCACCATCACATCACCCATTGGTTAGAGACTTCATGTGTTAGGGATGTAACGTACACTCACAGCCTGGTCTGACACAACGCTTACCTCAAAAACATCTTTAATTTCTAAATGTTCCTTTTAAACTGGATCAGAACAGCTTTTAGTCTACCATTTCTCAATTATGGTTAGTTACTGTTTCACCTGGCCTTCACTGTTAAATTACCATTAAAACACTTTATCATCTACTTTTAGCTACTCCTCCATTTAACACCAGTTATCTATTAATTTCACCCATTTCTCCACTGTGTTTAACGAACCTTTTTGTACTCTTAGCTAATAATGCAACCACGCGTTTATCAAAATTTACAAACACTTTATTTCTAATTTTATTTTGGCATTTTTTTTATTTATTTATGAAATAAATTCTTTATTTCTTAGTGCTAGCTATGCTTTAGCTAGCTATTTTGACATTTATGAATGTGGTTTTATCATTTATTCTTTCCATTTCTACAGTTCATCCATTTCTTTCAGGGAAATGTCAACCACAACATTCTGATTATTAAGTTAATCCTTCCTCGCATGTGAAATTGTGAATACCACTGGAGATACTTACATACCACTGTCTGAGAGTCACTGGTCTAGGTGAACACCAAAATTTGCTGCCTACATTATTGTTCTGTATCTTTTTAAATATAATTCAATTTCAGTTCATTAACTGTTTATTTATATAGTGCAAAATCACAAAAAAAGTTGCCTGTATTAGAGAGAAACCCCAACAATCGAACAAATCCTATGAGGGCCATGCAAACTTAACTCTTCAGTCTTATCAAAATAGAAGAGAAAGTCATGGATTTCCTAAAATGTTTATTCATAAAACATACACAACACAGCCTGTTGGCTATAAAATGCTAATGCTACCTAGTCATATGCAAAGTGTTAAGGCCAAAGTGTGACCCCGACCAGCTGCTGGGACACAAACTTCAGTACAAGAGCAGCAAAGGTCACAAACTAACCAGCTGCTAACTAACCAGACTAACCAGTTTTAATTCACTTAATTAAATGCACAATGCATTTAATAATTAAATACATTTATATAAATATGTAACTGTACATGTAATTAATTTCAAGTTGAATTTCTGTTATTACTGCAGCCCACCTGCAATACCTTTGCCCATACTTTGGGAATCATTTTGACTAAGTTGACTAAAAAGTTTTTACCGCTGAAAGTTGCTCCACACACTTCACAAAGTGTCTTATTGTTCCTGACACAAATTGCAAAATGTGTCCATACTTCTCCCAAACGTTGATATATTTGTCACATTTATAATGAGCATGGGAGCTAGTTTCGTCACGTAAGAAGTTCACCCTTCCTTTTTAGCGCCATCATTTGCTAAAAAGTTTCAGTTATTGTTTCTCATTGAACTACTTGGTTTGACTCATAACTAAAGAGTTATGAAAGATTTCCCTGTACAAAGAAGTTTCATCACAGTCTTGTTTTTTGATCCCTGCCCTTCAGTCAGAAACATGAAAACACATGTTTTGTATGGTCAACGCTCAAGTCTTTGCGTTCAATTACTCTTTAATGGGAAGCTCTGAGCTAAACACACACGCGCGCAGACACAAACGCAGAGCACTCCAGTCGCTCATGTACAGTTGCCATGGTAACCGGAAGTATCTTGGTAAGCGAGTATGCTCGGCGCTTACTTGCCTCTCTGACCTGAACTGCGCACATGAGTGGGTGATGATCTCTTAACCCAATCGCCGTGAATCTCCTCTGAAAATTGTATTTTTCTGACAAGGAGCAAAGAGATCGGGGAGAGGAGGAGACGGGAGCCGAGGGGTGAGAAGAACAGAGAGGAGTGGTAGACTGACAGAAGCAGCAGTGAAAGGTGTTGATTGTTGTTTCTTGGCACAATGTCAGAAATCACACCTGTTACACGAGAAGGACTCAGATCGGAGTAGAAATCAATGTGCTGTTTATCTTAAAATGAAAAAGAAAAGTGTGTGGTTAGAGTACCCACAGTACGGAGAGTAATGATGCCAGAGAGGAAGCAATTATTCCTGACCGCACAGTAATTAGGATTATCGTGGAGGACAATGACAGATGGACGAGGAGAATGAGAGCAGCATCCGGTTCAAATGAAAAATCCGTTATCGTTGAACTGCTCGCAAAACACGTCATTTTTTGGGCGGGCGATTATGAAAATAGGCGTGGAGCCTCAGTTTCGACTTTAGCGAGATAACTTTATAATTGCAGGGCTGTATTACTCACCGTAAATTAGGGGTCATTAATTTTTGTTTGCCTTTAAAAAAAACCCCTCACCTGTTCGATTTTATTGGTCTTGAACAGATAAACAATGAATATAGAAAAAGCAGAGACATAAACCTTCCCAGCTATATGCAAGCTGAAACTGTGCTCGGCTGATTGCTGATTGCCACTAGTGTGTCACCAGATAATTAGAGGTACTGTTTTCCAACATTTCCACAGGCACAGACGGCCCCTGAAAAAAAAAACACTGCCCTTTTAACTGTTATAAATCTGAGGAATGAATATTGAAGACCAGATAATCACTAACATTGTTAAGGCTTATTTTTATACTGGACTGACGCAATGACCGGTGCCTTAATCATCACACTTCACATTTCTGGGCAGTCACTGCTGAGCAGAAAAAGAAAGTGTATTTCAAATGCTAAATGCTTAGTGGGGGCTCACTTTGAAAAAAAAAGTACCAGTGACGAATTTCGGTGACTGTAAACCATTTAAATTCACTTTGATGGAGTCCCACTTGCTCAGCAGCATGTGTATTTGCGGAGGACACCAGATGGTAATCGGTGTAAGCGTAAAGCGAGTGGACAGTATTCTCATCTTCATCATTCCTGATTAAAGAAACAGACAAACACTTTCATTCTCCTCAGTTTTCTACTGTTGCTAGGTGAAAGCTTCCCAAGGACAAACTGAACATTTTGGACAATAGGAAGCAGCAACATTGTGCTGAAGAAATTGTGATAATTGGAAAGACTGAATCACCGGAAAATTAGTATTAAAATGCACCGTGGCGTGCCATTTTACTGGATAGAGAAGGGGACCCTTATGATATTAGGCTAATGCAAAGACCGAAGTTTGAATGGGCCCTGAAGGTATTTACTGCATGCCTTACCTCTGTGGTGTTTCTCCCAGCTTTCCTGTTTTTTCACTGCACTCTCACAATAAAGGCTAACACACATTTGAGAAGTGTGGCTCTTTTGTCCACATTTGTCCTCATTAAAAAAAAAAAAAATCCTTTTAAAGGCCTTTTGAGGGTTATGGCCAAGTGGCAGCCTTTGAGCTAACATGGACCTGCACTTCCTCAGATGTCCACTTGAGGCACAATCCAAAAGCAAGTTAGCACCTTCACACTCTCATGCTAAAATGCTGAACTTTACAGTGAACAGAAAACAGCCACAGTCTCTGTTCTTACTTGTCTTTGAGCTGAAGATGTTTTTAACTGGATTGTTTACATTTTTAGGGCTTAAATTTAGTGGAGTGATTTCCTTGACTAACATTTTAGCCAGTACAAGCAGCTGTAGCCATTAGCAGTCTATTAGGCTTTACCTCCTCTTATTTGAGGATGGGTTTTTTTTTTACTGAATTGGACGTCTCGACCGTTTTTATGGTATTTCTGGAGCACTTTTAATGTCATTATCTGATGTAAAAATCAATTGTTATTAGTGCTGTCAGCGTTAATCTCAGTAAAATGACGTTAATGCCATAACTGCATTAACATTGCAAATCTCCAGTAGTGATTTAATGCGAATCTCCCCGTGTGTGGGGCTGCATGGCACCAATGCGTCAGCGCGGTTAGCTCGTTAACGCGTTAGCGCCATGCAGCCCCACGCACAGGGCGATCCGCGTTAACTTGCTAATGGAGATTTGCCACGTTAATGCGGTTATGGCGTTAACGTCATTTTAACGAGATTAACGCTGACAGCACTAATTGTTATAACAAAGACTACATTCATCTTTTATATGAAATTTAAGGTCAAGACTTAAGAATGTCAGTGAATGTCATTTGTAACAGCATGGACACTGGGAAACACTCTGGCCGTCTGTGGCTCCAGAAGTTTGTCAGCTGATTGGATTATTTGTGTGTTTGGGCACATTTGTCTGTCTTGATCTCATCTGAGTTTATAAAAGCTGCTTTTGTAAGTCAGCGACTTTTGAGGGAGAGCAGAGAAAGGAAAGATTAATATTTCTGCTCTAATCTGTCATGCCTGCATGAAATAAACCGAATTAAATTCAAAACATAATCAAAAACCACGAGTTATATCACATATATTGCTTTGTCTCGTAAGCTCTGCTGCTGATTCTCACATCGCCTCACGCCAGGTCACTCACAGTCATGCCTGGTCAGTCACAAACAAGCACACAGTGTTCACAAATTAATTTTCTGGTGACATTTCTCTGTGGTGTAAATTAGAGTCGTTATTAGCGCAGAGTCAAAACAATCTTTACTTGAGGCCAGAGGGACATAAACAAGGCTGCCAGATACTCTATGTGAAAGTGAACCGTCAATAAATCCTCTGCTTTCTGTCACCTTCCTCTTTCTAATCACCTCACACAAAGCTGCAATGACCAAATGCACACACACGCGCACAATTTTTAACTCTGTAAGGTCCAAATGAGACAATACAATACTGCTGGCTTCACTGGCTGCAGGAACTTTTCCACTGGATTCATACAACATGATCTGTTTCACAACATTTTCTTGTGTTTTATTTTTAGAGGCCAGGACTTTCATAGTTGTCATCACCTATACATTTTTTTCAAAACCTCATACAAGTGTCAGACCATGCCATCAGATGTTTACTCGATGGCAGCAAAAATTTATGAACGTCTATAAAACTTACTTACTTACTTTGTAGACATGGTCACACGAACGTAATCAAATTTATTATTTTATTTTTGTGGATTATATCTGATTCAATGAGGAGTCTGTGTGTTTAGCTTCAACAAACTGCTGCCTTAAAATAAAAAATCAAGTAAATTAAATTAAGTACAAATTTTTATCGTTGACTTTTAGTGTGTTCCTATGGCAGATTTAATTACCCAGACTCTAACAGATATCTTTATGGGAACTTTATTTTGATTAATTTATTTAGAAAAGACTATAACTGATAGAATTTCCCCAAACGTGCACTTCCAAAAAGGCCAGGCTGAATCAGTGACTGATTAATTATTTGTCCTAGATCTCTTTTGGCTCTGTGCTCTCTATGTCTGCCCTCACCCCACCACATATTAGTGAAAGATGGTTACCCTTCCCTAAGCCTAGTTTCTTCCTGTTAAAACACAGGTCTTTCTTGCCACTGTCATTAAGTGTTTAATCACAGGGGATCATCTAATTGTTGGAACTTTCTCAATATTATTGTAGTCTTTACTTTACATTGAAACGTATGTTGTTGTGAATTGATGCTGTATACAAATAAAATTTAATTTAATTTAATTTAATTTAACTGAGTGTCCCTGACATAACCAGAAATGTCAAACGTATGCTTACAGTATGCTATATGAGATTACAAAAGAGCAGTGTTGGTCAAGTTACTTGAAAAAAGTAATCAGTTACTAATTACTGATTACTTCCCCCTAAAAGTAATCCCGTTACTTTACTGATTACTTATTTTCAAAAGTAATTAATTACTTAGTTACTTAGTTACTTTTTAAAAACACGATTTACAACCTGAATAGGTGATAAAGCGATAGATCTTTCAGCCCAATTCTACTTTTTCTGCATAATCCATCATACAAAATGTAATCAAATGGAAACGTCTCTTTTTAAAACTTTAAATCTTTTAACTTTATGCATCAAGCAAAAACTTAATTATATGCAACATTGGAAGAAATTTGTTTAACATTTAAACCTATTTTCTGCACATTCCAGCACATAAAATAAAATATTTTTTTGTGTTTACACTCACTCTTTCAAATAGATGAAAGTAAAACACAGCAGAAAATAAATAAAATCAAAGACTAGCGGTCCTGTTGCTCTATTTTCACCTGTAAAGCAGGACTGGGGTAGGCGGAGGTTTACCCTGGTGCAGGTGTGCTGCAGCGGTCAGTGGAAGAATCCGCGAGTTTCTCTGTGAATTTCACATTACGTCATAGTACACTCGGTGCTTGCTTGGAAGTTTAGGGGTTTTTTCGCTAAAAAGAAGTTTTCTTCCCACGCACAACGGACACTAATGTTTTTGTCACTTTTTATGGAATCAAACTCAAAATAAGGTCAGTACTTCCACGCTTTAAACGCTGCATGCTACACTCTGTCCCGCACTCGATATATTATGATCTGCAGACAGCTGTCACGAACGTCGCACTCGCTTACGTCACTGTCATGAGACGTTCTCGCAAAAAATCACGGTTTTAGTAACGCAGTAACGCAGCGTTCCTACGTGAAAGTAACGGTAATCTAATTACCGTTTTTGCAATAGTAATCCCTTACATTACTCGTTACTTGTAAAAAGTAATCAGATTACAGTAACGCGTGCCCATCTCTGCAAAAGAGTAAATACTGGGCTTAATTTCATCAGAGAGACAGAATCATTTCAGTAGATGCGCATAGATAAAATCTGTCTGTAATATTAATATAAATAACTGACTGGCCATATATGTAACGGCTTTAAGGTGTCCTGTGCATATAATCAGAAATCAATTAAAATCACAGATTTTTTCAAAATTAATCCACAGAAAGCGAATAACCATCACTGGCATGTCTTGGTACACATAAAATGCAATTGTCTGAAGTGGCTCTTACCACCTTTAACATCTTTTAAAAAATGATTCTCAGGCTAATTAAAAATCACACAGCCATTTTGATCCTGTCAGTATGCACAGTCCTTTTTCTATTAACCGCTAAATTCATATGACAGGCCTCAAAAAGCCTTTTCCCTGCTGCTGTATGAAAAAATTCAGTTCATTAAAATGAATGTTGTTTGTTCACTCTGACCCAGCGGTGTGCTTTTTTATCCTTGTGTGTCTATGCATGATGTACTGCAGATAGCCATCATGTGTTTGTGTTGATTCACTCCATCTGTGGTGAATGATGAGCCCATCGCCCGGATGCTTTGATGAAAAAGAGAAAAGAAAAAAGAAAAACATCGCACCAGCTGTGACTGTGTCATCGCTAAACCTGAGTGAAACCTGGTCAGGGAGAAACAGAGGAAATGACACGATTATCTCAGAAGATGACCTCAGGATTTAAGGTTTACACGCACCCATGTGATGAGTTATAGTCACATCTCTGCTGTGACGGGAAAACCAGAAAGTAAAAATCAAACAGAGCTGAGAACACAGATATGAAATATGGCTACATATGAAAAACATGACTGAAGGTGAGTCACAGCTGAGCTGAATATAAAAACCATCGCAGAGGATAACGGGTGAATTACTGTTTGATTTGTTGCTAAAATTTAAAGCCCGACTGCAATCCGGGAAACGTGTTTGCATTTGACCCACCTGACAGCAGGTGTTTATCACGACAAATTAGCAGAAAATGGCTTTTGAGGCAATGTAGAAAGAGTTTTTACAGTTTGACAAGCACAGTTCGTTGTTTCCAAAGCTGTGCAGCATGTAGGTTGACAGAGTAGTTAATCACAGCTGCCAGTTGTGGGTGAACAGTTTCACAATGTTGTAGTATCACAATAATGCTGTACTATTGCAAAATGAGAACTAAAAAAATCAGCCTTTTAGTTTACATTATGAAAATGTAATAACCCAACTATCTGCAGAATGAATGATGCATAACCTGAGCTGTCCTAACACAAATGAGTTTAACATTTACACATTTAGACAGCTTACACTTAATATAAGGAAACGCCGCTGTTGTAAATCAAAGAAACATGTTGGAACAGCTCGTCAGATTAGCTGTTTTACTTAGTCGAAGTAGGCGGGTGTGTTTGCTGAAATTGGGGTTCAGCATGTTAGCGCGGGGACAGTCTGCAGACGGCATGTCTACCTGCAGAGAGCATCTGTGGTTGATGGAGGCAATGTACAATGGTTCTTCACAAAAGGGTAAAGTTATACAATTTATTTTTATAATATAATGACGCTGAACTGTGGGCGGTGGGGCTCCCTGTGAATTTTTGCTTAAGGCCTCGACAGACTCTAGAACCATGAGTGTTTCTGCTTACCATTGGCCACTTCTAGCTTAGCTTCTAGCATTGCCCAACATTGCTTATGTACTTTAGGAAATTCTATATATAGACAGAGAAAATGGGCTAGAGAATCAAAAGAAGGTAAAATCTTTTTCAGTTTACTTATATTTATATTTTTAATGAATATTTACTACTCATATATAGAGTGACGGGCTATTTCTAAAATCACTTATTACCCACAATATAATGAATTTGCATTTTGTTGCTTTGTAGCGATACATTTTATCTTTCAGTCTAGTTCAGTATATGCAGCCACAATCATGTGGAAGACTGCTGGTTTGATAGTTGTCAATCAACACCCTCCAGATGGAGAGTAAGCCACAGAGAAACGTTACTTAAAAGGCTGGCTGCGCACAGAGAGCTGCATCGAAGCAGATCGATGGAAAGTTGGCTGGAAGAAAAAAGTGTGGTATGAAAAGATGCAAATACAACAGGAATGACCAAAACCTTGAGAGGATTGACAAGAAAAGTAAATTCAAGAACTTTGAAAGCTTCACCACGAGTAGTTTCTGGGGGCTACACCTGTCACATTCCTGTCACACATAATGTCGAACCACTCCTGAACCACAGACAGTGTCAGAGGTGTCTTACCTGAGCTAAGGAGAAAGAGAACCAGGCTGTTGCTTAGCGGTTCAAAGTCTTCTTTTCAGATCAAAGTATATCTTGTATTTCATTTGAAATTCCTGGAGTCTGGAGGAATCCACGGTGTTTATCCAGTATAAAGTTTCTGCAGTCTGTGATGATTTGGGGCGGCATGTTTTATTAAGTCCAAAGTCAACGCATCCGTCTACCAGGAGATTTTAGAGCGTTTCATGCTTCCATCTGCTGAAAAGCTTTATAGAGATTCTGACTTCCTTTACCAGGAGGGCAGTGCCAAAATTACTACCAAATGATTTGTTGACCATTTTATTACTGTGCTTGACTGGCTAGCCACCTCATATGACCTGAATCCCACAGAGAATCTACGGAGTATTGTTACAAGGAGGAAAATACAGCCAGGCTGAAGGCTATCACAGAAATTCTGGCTTCAATAACACCTCAGCAGGGCCACGAGCTGATTGCCTCCACGCCACACTGTACTGAAGCAGTAATTCGTTCAAAAGGACCACCAACAATGTGTTGAATATATAACTAAACATGTTTTTCAGATGTTTCTGTATTTTGAACTCATTTTTGATTGCTTTTAGGAAATACTTTAATAATTTGAGGTGCTTGAGGTAAGCGCTAATCACCAGCATTAAATCAAAAGAGGTTTGAAATATTTCATTTATGTGCAATCAATTCAGACTTGTTTACCCTTTTAATTTAAATTATTTAAAAAAGATGTTTTCCTCCCCATATTCTAATTGTCTGACAACGACTTAAAGTGCCCCATAATGGCTGATAGAAAATAATGATCATCACTACCAAAGCATTTTATAATTTCATGCATTGTGTTGAAGATTAAATAGCAGATCAATTAAATAGCAAAAGAAAGAGAGTAGCACAGGATACCGATTTTCCCTTAACAATGAGGTATTTATATTTATTAATTTAAGAAAATGGGTTTCTTCTAATATATCCTTAACAAAAATGCATGCCAGTATTTCTTTAGCCAAAGCTGATCCTTCACACTTAGTGTCTAACTGCTGGAGGGTTTGGTAAGTACATAAATCCAGAACTTCCACCATCCCTCAGGCTCTAATCGTTGTATTACAGACATATCTTTACCTAAGGAGTTAGAGTTACTTAAGAAATGTGCTGCTGTTCGAAGACAGGCCTGCAATTTGTACTTGTCCTGGTGTGTGACAGTTACAGTGTCACTGTCCCTAACAAATCCTGTGGATCCATATGTGGGTAAGTGCAGGAGGGTTAGCTTGTTCATATTCCAGTCATGTTTGTGTCACCTTGCAGCTGAGGCTCTTCACCACAAATAATTGCTCTCTGTTCCTCCTCGGCCTCCCTCTGCACCTCATTTTCTTAAAATTAATACTGTGATAATTGCCCGCTTTCCACCCACAGCCTCAGTGACACAGCTTTTTATGTTCAGATTTTATCATTGTTATTACAGTATTTCACAGAGTGTGTATATCTGGCACTTCCAGACTGTTCATTGAAGTAGGAAGTGAAGGGAGAATTAAACAGGATCCACAAGATGATGATGGAAAGATGGCTTGAAAGTGCACATGCACTTTGTTTTAAAAACACACAGTCTGAATGTGTTCAGGAAGGCAGATGGTGCCATGACCCGAGACTGAAATAGAAAGAAAAAAAAAGGATATTTTGTCTTTCAGAGCAAAAGCAGAGAACAACCCTGTGGGCTTCAGAGAGTGTGCACACAACATGTATACACAACACAGAAACAGCACATTACAGTTAATGGACACTGGCCACATTTCTTTTATTGAATTATTTTTTAAAAAGCTCAAAATAATAACATTTATAGGTCAGGACTGTGAACCCCAACCAAACCCGATCTGAAAATGGCTTAATTATCAAAGTGTCCAAAAAAAAAAAAACCTCCCAAAAAACTAAATGCTGGACTGCTGCACTTCCCAGAGTGCTCACAGCACAACCCTATTA
Source organism: Oreochromis aureus (assembly GCF_013358895.1). Classification (NCBI taxonomy): domain Eukaryota; kingdom Metazoa; phylum Chordata; class Actinopteri; order Cichliformes; family Cichlidae; genus Oreochromis; species Oreochromis aureus. The sequence continues at coordinate 6,623,008 of NC_052956.1, forward strand.
GACCACATCTGCCTGGTGAAAGCCACAAATATTTCAAACTCTGCATCTCAAGTTTGTGACTCATACTTTCTCATAAGTCTCATGCCAAAGCTGCGATTTGTAATTCATGGCACTCCCTCAGACGCCAGAGAAAAGCTCAGTAATCCTCAATGAACAGTAAAGTCATCTTCATGTTGAAGTCTGCAGAAGATTTGATAAAATGATAGATCTACCTTAGACTTGTTTTAATTTAATCCAATTCCAGTTCTATTCTATCCAATTTTATTTATATAGCGCCAAACAATAACAGCAGTCACCTCAAGGTGCTCTATATATTTTTTAAGGTAAAGATGCTACAATAATACAGAGAAAACCTAAGCAATCAGACAGCCCCCTTCAAACAAGCATTTGGCAACAGCAGGAAGGAAAAACTCCCTTTTAACAGGAAGAAACCAGAACTAGGCTCAGGGGGTAGATATCTGCCATGGCCTGTTGGGGGTGATGAGAGAAGGACAGGACAAAAACAAACTGTAGAAGAGATATTAATAAGAGCTAATGATTAAATGCATGGATGTGTAAAAATCCATCTTGAATGAAAAAAGATGAGTGAAAAAGAAACACTCTGTGCATCATCTGGTCTTTAAGTCTGACCACATTAGCCATTGCCAGGTCCAAGTGCCGCTTCAGGTCCCAATGTCAAACGAACAGTGCGGCATCACTGAAAGTTAAAAACTGTCTAAATTCTTTCATCTGCAATAAAATGATCAGTGTGGAGGCTCTACCAGGTGTAACAATTAAGTTTAACATACAGGCATCCATGAAAACAGAATTTATGAAGTTAAACGGAGGTTTGCAGTGAGTTAGCTCGCTAGTTTCCATCTAAAGATGAGATACCATGTTCTGATTGAGGGATTCCTGAAAAATTAAAACGTACAGCTCTGCTATCACTTCTGATATAAATGAAGACAGAAAACTAAACAGCAGTGATGTTTGTAGGGTTACTGAAGTTGGGCTAACTGGTATATAATGATGTGCTACGTGGTGGCTAGCTACACAGCTATGGTTAGTATAATATAAACACATTAGCACAGTGAAGCTGGAGGATGAACGTTAGCTTTTTTCCACTCAATAAAAGTTAGCAATCGCGTGGCAAGATGCTGTTAATGGACCAAACTGAGATAATCCATCCACAATACGAGGTTAGTCATTAATATACTGCTGCATGGGCTGGGCCGTAATTACATTGTAACTACGTAACCTTACATCGTAAGGTTTTTAAAAAACTGAGCTTTAAAACATGCTGCTGACGACGTGTGGTAATACAAACTGAGCGAGATCGACAGCGATCACGTACTTTTTTGGGGGGCTTGTTCAGATTAATGCAAGATACAAAGCATTAAAACATCTTAAAACCATAACTGCCTTAATAAACGCAGAGTAGTTTGGACCCAGAAGCAGGGTTCATACTTCATCACTCAACAACTGGATTGGAAGCCCCCGGCAGCTTAGGCCTATTGCAGCATAACTAAGGGAGGATTGAGGGTCACATGATCCAGACCTAACTATTAGCTTTATTAAAAAGGAAAGTTTTAAATCCTATTTTCTATTTACACTCACTGAGAAAAGATGGAACAACTGCATGCTGGAGCTCACATTGTGCAGAAAGCCAGAAGAAACTCTTGCTATGCTCTTCAAGGTTAAATGGACTGAAGGAACAACCCAGGTGGTCACAGGGTTCATGAATATGCAGGAGCAAGTTCTATGAATGATTTCTGTTTGTGATGAGCCACAGCAGGTACGAAGCCCTACTTCTAACACTTTGCATTAGATGCTATCATTGACCTTGTGATGAGCTGACATTTTGCAGCAGTGAAGTCACACTATGAAACATTAGCACTGACAACCCAGAAAGTCAGGAAGAGTAGTGCCCTTTACTCTCCTATTTGATGGGACTGCAGCAGAACAAGCTTTCACATTTACCCCGATGTGAAACTCTGTGAGGGCCTTAAATGGGTGACAGCCGAAGACAGGATTTCAAGAGTGTAACTTTAAGATTGCTACACTGATTATTTCAGTCACACTGGATGGTGATAGAAACATGCCCTCCATCCACCCTCAGCCTCACAGTCACACTTGGCTTTGTGAGTGCTGGTGAATCACACCGAATGTGCTGCCATCACTGTACTATATCGCATACAGGTCGGCCGATGACTGAATCATGGAATCGGTTGTGCTGCATTACTCTGTGTGATTCAGCAAATTCGCACATTATGAGGGAAGCTGTGAAGTAAAAGAGCTCGGAGGGTTCCCGCTGATAACACCCTGGTGACCCCGTTTTACAGAGCTCTTACGGACATTTTCCATTTATTTAAAGATGATGGAAAAAAGAAAAAGAAAAAAGGAAAGCTGAGAAAAAAAGACTTTAACAGTGTGTACTTTACTTATATGTATGTGCTGGTTGCCTGCCTTCCTACAGATGGAGGGTCATAAATGTAAACAAGCAATAAGGTTATTATAATTTCATTATGAATGTTATTTTGATTCAGTGCTGGGACAGAGCCTTGAATCATTTCCAAGTCACGTATTGACCGTTGTTTTGTTTCTAGATGGCTCCAAAACTCAGTGTCCGGCTATCTGCCTCCTGCTGGTCTGTAAGCAATTAAGCAATTATGTACAGAGAGCACACACAACCACATCCATACGGTTCATTGCCTCACCTTTTAAACTACATGAGGGGTTTCTTTGGCTTTGCCTTCCCATGAAGCTGGAGAAAAGAAATACAGTTCATGTCTAATACAGTACTGTGCAAAGGTCTTGAGCCATCTCTCATTTCTTTATATTTTGTTTCCAAGGAGCCTGAGTTTCTTGTAAGTTTTAAAGTGATCTTGAGCATTAGTTCTTCAGGCTTTAAGAAGGTCTTTCAAAGTCTTTCTTTGGAAATTTTCTGCTTTTTCACTCATTTTGGTGATTCCCAAAGAGCTTTTAGCCGAAAACTGGCATATCTCGGCATGGTGTGCAGGTTGTCTCTAAAAGATTTGAGGAAAGTGGCAGTCCTATAAAACATCATCAACAAAAACTACAAGTAGTTTTCTTAAGAAATAGGAAGACTCTGATGTGAGGACTTGAGAGATTGCATGAATCAGGTGAGTCAAGATTAAGAACGATTGGGATGTGGCTATTTTCGAGTGACAGGTGGGTTTCTTGTTAAACAGTTGGTAGCCAAAGAATTTGATCTTGTTAATTTATAAACCAATGGGCACCATTAGACTGGCAAGATTTATTTTTTTTCGTAAAAATATAACTGGAGAGAGAAATCAGCCTTGTACAGAAATCTAGTTCATTCAAACCTCTGGGCAGGATCAAGTGGAACAGACTCATGTTTGAAAGCCACGAAAGTCACTCTAAAAAAGTGTCAAGGTGTAAGTTGACACCTAACAGATGAGAAAATAACAGGGGGCAACTTAAAAACAACTTGTCACTAAAATAACAGTAAAATATGTACTTCAGGTCACTATTAGAACATCAGTTTGAAGATTCTCAATACTTTGCTGTTGTTTCTAAACAAATACCAGTTGAATTTACCTGTTTGAGTTGATGTGATGTACATGTTGTTTTTTTTTCATTTTAAGCTTGAATAAGGATGTTTGAAGTGCTGTGACTACAATAATCAATTATAAGTGAAAGATTTGTAGCCTATAAGCCTATTTTACGTGGGACGCCGAGGCCTCTCTGCCATTAAATGAAAGACCTCAGTTACCATTAGTGAATGCATAGTAATACAATGAAGGGAGTTAGTGTAGAGATTCATGCCCACATTGTCCCAGTGCTTCATGTACATCAGCTTTGAGGCGGTTATATTTGTAAACAGAGCCTTTTCTCTCTATTTCAATCCTTCCTCGGTTTCAGCCGAAGCAAAATAAAAATCGTGTGTGGGTGTGCTTGGGGTGTGAAGGGCCTGTGAATGGTAAATGCATAATGGTAAATGTTATTTTCAAAAGATGAGATGTGCACAATTTAGCAGTGATGCTTGGAAAGCTGATAAAAATAGAAACGTTGCTTTAAAAGGATTTTACATTCTTAAGAATCCTGATTCAAATGTTTTGCTTAATGGTGACTGGTTGCTTTTTGGATAATGGATTTTGGTTTTGCAAGAGCAAATTGTGGTGATTCAACATACAAAATTTTTGCTCCAAAATGTTTCTGGGAAAATGTGTCACTGGTGCAGTCTTTTTACTGCCAGGACACCATATTATGTATATATATATATATATATATATATATATATATATATATATATATATATATATATATATATATATATATATATATATATATATATATATATATATATATATATATATATATATATATATATATATATATATATATGTATATGTATATATATATATATATATATATATATATATGTATATATGTATATATATATATATATATATATATATATATATATATACATATAAACCAAACACTGGCAGGTTTCAGTGATGCAATGCAATAAGATTTTCTTCTGGGGAAACTTTAGTGTTTACATTAATGTTACTTAGGCAAGCAGGGTGTTGATCCAGCCTCTAAACTCCTCAGATCAAAATCCCAGTGACCGTCAGTGGGATGCACTGGAACTCAGCAACCTACAGTTGCCCAAACCCAAAGTTTCAATTGCAAATGCACTGGTGGCCTGGATGGAGGCAACCTGTCTCCAAATAATCACAGACTGCCTCTGGCTGACTGCAATCACTCTCAGATAGATTAGCAACATGCTGCAATCAATCCGAGTAAGCGTGGGTCAGTGAGTGCAACGCATCCGCATCACCACTCAGCTGCTTTGCAACTGGTTGCCAAGCGCCTATGTCATTTAGCAGTTAAGTGACCATACTGCAGAAAATAAATCACAATTTGTGGAGGAATTTCTACTTCAGATCCATGAAGTTCAGGCTGAACTCTGAATGCAAATAGTTAATTTGGGAAGTTTTGTTTAAATTTTGTTTGTAGATGGCAACAATTTGCCTAAAGTTTGCACTAAAGTTGCTTTGAAGATGGCAACTGAGTGGTTCCAGACCCATCCTTTGACTCATCTTCAAAGTCAACAAGACTTCAAAGACTGCAGTAATTTTGAACTCTAGCATATACAATTGTATCGCAGCAAAACAGTCCCTTTAAAATGCTCACCACTGTTAAAATAATTTTCTTACTGTAATCTTAATGTAGTAAAACACACACACACACACACACACACACACACGTGCACCCAGACTGAAATAAGGAGACAGGGATAAGAGGATATTAGTTCTGAATCTCATATCCTGTTTTATTGTTCAAATATGGCAGAACAAGATATACAACACAGTACAAACAACACACCCACTCAGTCGGACATACACGTGGAAACATGGAAAGGCAAACAGAGAAGACATATTTATACGCTTGCTCACACACACACGCACGCACACACACACACACGCAAGTCTGAGTTTCCATGATTGATACAGACAAGAATTTCTCAGGGGAACCGCTGATCAAACGTCCCACAGACAAACACATCCACGCTTTCACAGACACATGAACAGGCCAACAGGACAACTTGTGTATTAAAGGGGATTTTAAGGAGATTAAGGACCCGGTGACAACAAAAAAAAGCGAAAAGAAAATGTTCAAAGTCCACCTTAAGACAGCTAGCTACCCCCCCTCCTCTTCCTCCCATCCGTCTGTGTTATTGACGTTTCAGTGAGCCCACAGTGACGGGCCTTAAGTAGGCTCCACAGAGATGAGAGTGCATTTTCCAGCTCACACCTGTTCTCACCGCAGGGAAATTAAACCTCAAACAACTGAAAATCAAAGTCACTTGCTTTTTTTCTTACAACGGAAATAACACATTTTCTGTCTTATGGTGGACTTTAATTTTTTTTTCTTTAAATTTAACTCAAGAATCCAACCCTTTAGCCTCAGGCTGATGTTTAAGAGACTTTGGCAAATCCCCGAACCTACCCCACACGCGGGGTAAAAAACATCCTTCAGGAAAACGAGAATCGCACGAGTTTGTTTTAGTGACTGAAGGCCACTTTGATCTGAACAGTATAAACCTGTTCTGTAAAATCTGAAACCAGTTTTTAAAAACATAAATTACAAAAATCTTGTGCTTTGTACACCTTCGAAATACAAACTAAAATCCAGCGTCTTCATTTTTTTTGTTTTTACATTAAATCGTGTAAATCAGCTGTAACACAAGGCAGCTAAACAGATAAAATAATCACTGTTCTAGCTGTTTCCTGCAGTAATATCTAATTTAACACTGGTGCGTATGTATTTCTGAATAACAGTGGATGGATTTCATGAGCACAACGCTATAAGGGCCTATGTCATCAAGCTTACATAAAAAAAAAAGATGGAAGACAGCGAAATTAGGAGCTGTGGGGTTCTCAGCTGTGAGGAGCTATTGTGTGACTCTCAATCACTGCTTGCCTTTAACAGCTCTTCCATGTACAGTACTACAGAATCAGACGCTTCTCAGCATCAGCATACTGATACACCCCAAAACAAAAACACTGAGCCTCAAACAAACGGACTCCAGCCTGTTTCACAGACTTAATAATTGACCAACGTGTGGTGTGCTGCTCTTTAAAAATGCATTTCACAGAGAATCAAACAAAAAAAAGAAAAATCACACTGATGTATTAGAGAGGAAGGTGAGTTCTGAAATAAATACTTGAGTCTAACAATAATAACAGCTTGTCAAGGATTTAATCATGAAGGTTTCGGCATTAATGGAGATACGTTCTTGGCAACTCATAGTGTAATGTTACGCTGGAGCACACTATTTTATTTTGTAGCATCCCCAATCCACCAAAGTTAGTGTTTCTATTTATTTTTAGTGGTTGATTTATAGGATTTTGCTCAAAAGCATCACTTAAGTTTCCAAAGTGAATCTGTGTCAACTCCATGATTGTCTCGGTGCTGCCTCGGTAGTACACACTCTGGTAATGCAACTGTAATATATGACACTTAAAGCAAAGCTGTGGGGTGGGGGCAGGTTATGTCAGTTTCTGTACCAGACGTGAAGAAGATAAAATAAAATGCTAGAAATTTAAATAAGATCTATTTAAGTGGACTGCCAAATGCAACAGAAGCTTGCACAGATTCAAGTCCAGCATACTGACGCGTGTCTCACACTTAAGTTTGAAGAATCCAGCCAGTCACACGGCCTCTTCAGCCACAAAGATGAACAAATGATTTTCTGTCTATGAAGGCAGAAGACGTTTAAAGGATGGTGAAAGACTCTTCACCTGAAACCATTTCAGCAAAAGGCTTTTTCTTTTCATTATCAGAGGGAAATAAAGGACATTTCAAGTTCATTTTAAAAGGTAAACTAAACTATACACAAAACTTAATTTTTCTTATTCTAAAAGGGCAGTTTTGCAGTGATGGGTCACAGTGAAGCCTTAAATACGGATGAGTGTCTCTACAGGAGTGCTTCACATGTGTGTTCTGGGTTTGACGTGCAAACGCGTACCCCTCCCCCGCAGATCAGTGCAGAAGGAGGGGCGAAACTCTCGCTGTTAGATGTAGGACAGCAGAGTTGGTGCGGTAAGTTAACAGGCTAAACAGGCTGGCCTGTTAGGACGGTCACCTGGCGTTAATTTCAAGCTACATTATCTATTTAACTAGCACTGTGTCGAGCTAGGTCAGGTGGGCGGGTGGCTAGCGTGGCTGGCTAGCTGGGTTAGCTGGTCAGCAAAGCGGGCTGACTGGTTGGCTGGTTCAAGCTTTGTGCCCAGGTCTTACTGACTCTTCTCATGTCTAGCCAAGCCTGGCTGATGGTGTCCAGAATGCTGGTTTTTCAGTCTCTGCGCCTTGGTCGGGTGAGGTCACTTCCTGTTCACTGTGATGGAGTTGGCTGTAGTGTTCGTCTTTGTAGCAGTTTCCTCTGTATTTCCAGGGGGCTTCACTGCGGCAGCATTAGGACCGCCCCCATTCTGAAGTGTTTCCTGTTTGTACTGTTGCAAGGCGCGGTTGACGGCGTCCTCGACCAGTCGCTTGCTGACCCTCAGCAGCTCCGCCTCGTCAGGCTCAGACCGGCGACGCCCACCTGGGTGGCAACAGCACAAGTATATGAGCACGTCATGTCCATTATCACTCACAATTATAACAGAGAGTTGAAAAAAGTAATAAATCAACTTTGCCAATAAAAGAGTTCGTCAGCAAGATTGTGGGGAAACAAAAACAAAGAAAATCACATAATTAATCAAAATCAACAAATCTTAGAAGATCAGTGGAATTGTGCCAAAAAAGGAAGCCATCCAGCCCTGGGCCAGATTCAGATAACTTTTGTAAAAAAAGTTATCTGAATCTAAAATTGTAAAAAAAAAAAAAGGGTACTGGACATAGCAAAAGACTTTCTATTTCTTTAGGCGTCATCACATCAAAAGTTCCCTTTACCAACAAGAACCTCTTTCTTTGTCATTGTAAGTTTTAATATACCTTTAATGTAAATTGATTATCTTGACCCTGAAACTATACTTTAGGAAACATAACATTTTACATAAATACTGCCTCAAGGTCGAGAGTCTGGTCAGTAACGACCCCTCCTTCCCTTAGTTAGCTCCAGTTGCTAGGCAAAGTGTGTACCACTTGCAGTTGCCGAGTTGCTGCTGGAGTTGCAGCACCAAAAACCTTCTTGTGATTGCTTGGGTCATCAGTAGATTGCAACAGTTGTAGGTAGCATGGGGGCGCTAGTGAGTAAAATTTGCTTCTTACCATTGCAACCAATATGTTTCAACACGTTGACTTTAAGTTGAAAGTCAAACGTTGCCACGTTTCTGGCTTGCATATCAATTTTGCAAGTTTGACTACTGCTGAGTGAGTTATTGGCGAGTATTTTCAGACAAGCTGGCATCTGCCATACGATCTGTGATGCAGCACTAGGTGCAGCACACTCTTTGCTACCAATTACACCTGGCAACTGCAAGCAACCTCCAGCAACCACTTGCCAACTGGTTGCGGAACACGTACGTTTCCCTTGCAACTGGATGTTGCCAGAGGGTCAATGACTGATCTGTAAGCCTGCGTGAGGTCTAAATTTGTTTTAGCCCATATTATGCGTAGTTTTAAAATGTAATAAAGGCACATTTTGTATAACTGGCACCTTCAATGTTAAAGGCAACCTATTATATGATGGATGCTCCTATTAAACACAATAAATATAAAATTTTCAAATTATGAGGCCAGTGCACAAACATCTGAATGATGTCAGTGCTAGCACATTTCCACAGTATTGTCATCAACCTGAATGCAAAGCTACACTACAGAGTCCAAGAATAAAAACATGGGAGTGATAACAAGAATGCCAATGACTCTAAACCCGATTTATACCACCATCGTCAACTGTCAGAATACAAATGCCCCCTAGTGCCTGTAAAAGGGCATGTTAGAGCAACATCAGTACTTAACATAAAAATTCAAACCCATCATCAAACTGCTGATTGTTCTCTGTGTTTGTGGCTCCAGCTGAGCTTCCACTTCACCATATGTGTCAGGAATTAGTCCGTTTTTCAGCTATAGTGACATTTAACTCGACGGTAAATTTGATTGCAGCACTAAGCTGCTTCCTGTGGTGTCTGAGTGCCTTTCTGATGAAAGCACGGCCCGTTTCATTCTTTTTCTAATATGCTCAAAATGAAAACAGAAAATAACCATTAATCTGACAATAATTAATTGTGTGCATTCTCCACTCATCACAGACTGAACACGGCGACAACAGATTGATGTCCCAATAGGAAAGAAGTGATCGTTGCAGAGATGATAGTGACAGAAGATGTAAACAGCTGGTATTAATTTCCTGTTTGGTTTGAACACCAAAGGAAATCATTTAAGTTTAGTTCAGCTACAGACAAAATGGCAGACAGGAGACGGCGACGCCAGCCAGAAGAATCGCCGAGATGGTCAGTCAGTCAATAATTCATGTAGAAAGAGAGCAAAGCAGGCAGGCAGGCAGGCTGTAGGATGGACAGGCAGGAGCAAGCCATTCAGAAAGAGAGTAATAGAAAAATCACCCAGCCATCCAGCCTGTCTGACGCACGCAAACACACACACAGACACGTATGCACAAACACTATATAACCGCATTAGCTTTTGATTAACAAGGCCAAGCATAAGATTCGCACACTAACCCTCTTTACCACAGAATCCCACTGGGCCCATAGGTTTGTTTCATTTGAAATCAGCGTCGTGCTCCATTATTCATTATACAGCGGGACAGAGCATACAGCAGGAGACGACGATGATAATGTTGCTGAGGTCAGAACCAGCTGAGAGTATGATGCGTAATTTATTGTCATCTGTTGTTTTCATCCAACAGAGGTGTCTCAAACCGGCCATGTGTCACATTCTGGTCTTATGTTTTTTTCCCCATTTGTTTTGTTGTTTTTAAATATTAACCTACAAGATGGTGAAATTAAATTAAAGCAAGTTCTGATGCTGTGTTAATTGTTCAGTCATCTGCTGTTAGACTGTTACATAAGTGACAATCCACACACACAATGAGTCATTTTATATGAAAATCCTTCTGTGCAGACTACTAAATTAGCATACCCATGAATAATAAATACAACAAGGTGCCACCGACCTTGCTGTGCCCTCTGTTAATATGCAAATATCAGTGAAGTGCATCTGCTGACCTCTGTGCAGAATATAATACAGTGGTGTCAGTCACCAAAGACCGACTGTGAGCTGAAATCTATTATCCAGACCACTGGAATAAGTCAATGTTGCGAGTATATCACCTCCGCCACGGTCTGATGACTCGAGCGCTGTGCGACTGTGGATTTATGCTGTTTATGCCAAGCGTCCAGCCTGCTAACAGCACGCCAAACAGAAACCAGGAGTCGTCAGAACAAGCCAGCAGTCGCTTCTCACTCATCCATTTAACTTCCCCTTGTGCTCAAATCAGCTTTGCTATCTATTGTTTTTGAACATGTTCTGTTTTAGCAACTTGAGGTTTATCGAGTTGTGATTTCAACAAAACGCTGCTGCTGCTGCTGTTGTACTGAGATGTTATTTGATTACCTGCCTGCTTGTCTCTTTGAGTGAGTCATACCTCTGATTGATGTTTGTTTTTCTATCTACCCCTTAGTTTTAGTGACTGAATTCACTGAATATGCCTTTCTCAGTAAAACTGCAGGCACATTTCTAAGTAGTGCAGAGTGGCGCTCCTGGCACTAATGATTGCAATCATTTAAATCATGTGACGGTCACCCTGTTTAGTCTTTGCTCCACTCTTAGAACTCCCTCACAGTCAGCGCCACAAACCGTCCGCTCATTACTGATGACCGGTTTCTGATTCATGAGATAAACAGCAACTGGACCAATACTTATTTATTTATTTTTTAAGCAGGCAGCATATTCTGCACTTTACTTAGGCAACCTCCTAGTGGGCGACAGTCTGAAGTAAAACAAACATTAAGATGTTTGCAGTCATGTCTTCCTCTCTGCTGTCAGAAACCGTTTAGTCAACATTTAAAATGTAGTAAAACGGCAGTAAATGTAGTTAAATTAAACTGTGCCTAACAACAGTAAAGCTGTAATTTGGTCAAACTAATCTTTGCTTTCTTTATTTAATTAAACTGTTCAACAGCACCCTAAGGCTATGTGAGGTCTCCTGTTTTTGTCACATTCTTTTCAGCCAGGTTGCAACACCCTGTTCATCTGTAGACTACTTCTGTTTTCTTACCCTTCCCAATTCAAGTGCATAATCTTAGCTATAGTAGTTATTACAGGACAAACAAAAGTTTGAGTCAGCCAAGAGAGACCAAAACCATTAGGTGTAGATTGTACTCCATATCAGACACAGACGGCATGTTTCTACTACTGTTTGGACCCGATCTGTCTCTCAGTTTTTTCCCCATCTGTGCAAGATTGTCAGTCCACTGTTAACCTCAGCTGTCAATGCCGGGTGACGTCTACCTTTATTTACTCTGGAGGAGGCTGTAAACCTTTGTGAAAGCAGTCCAGTACGGGTGAGTGAGTCAGAGAAGCTTACTTCACATTGATGGCAGCCAGGCTGAGGAGAATTGTTGAGGGTATGCTGAACTGTTGAGCACAGCAGTTCTTGTTGCTCTTAGCTGTTGTTAACATCTGTTAGCTGCTGTTTGTCAGCATTAATTAAACTTTCTTTGATATGGCCTAACACATTACTGGACTCTGAGGCAGCTGATTGATTACATTCTCACATTGTATGAGAGGGTATTCAAAGTGTTTATCACACACTTGAGCCTAACATTAGCCACATACATAATGTTCTCCTCCACCTTTGGAGTACTACATATTTGACTGGTCTCTAGCCACATGTGTAAAACACCAATAGTTGGAAGGGAGATGTCCTTCCCAGACACTGTATTCAAATATGGTGGATGGTTTGTTGGAAGATGCACACTTAGACCGAGTATAACATGCAACCCATCATTGAGGAGTGTACTTTTAAAAAGTGCTTCTTCAACATTCTTTTGAAAAATTATATTTTTTGCTTTGAGAGAAACTGACTTGCTGGGAAAAATGAGGAGCTTTAGAAAGCACATTGCTTTCGAACAACTTTAAATTGTCCGACCCCAATCGAGGCTGCTGGGTGAAACTTAGTAATGATTAAAATTCATAAAGGTTCCATATAGTGCTGGCTCCAAATTAACAGTAAAAGAAGTCGTTGGCGTGGATTTTTTTTTAAACATTCAACAAAGACATTTATGATAAACTCCGCAACAGTTCACATATAAAAGCGGAAAACTGTACGTTAATTGTGCTTTGTTATTGATGTTTTGTTAAATTTTATGTTTGATATTTGAGGGTTTGTATAAGAATGCATTAGAGCTGGCATATTTCAGTATGTTTGGTCTAATCATCATTTTAGATGATTAGATGCCCTATGCTCCACCAGGAGTCTACAGGAAAATTGATTGATTGAATCATCATTTTATGAATTCAGAAACAGCCCAGTCAGTGACGGTTACAGCCAGAACAAACTGGGTGAAACCTAGCCTCTCATCAAAACAGAAGAATCATATCACGGTGGGAACTGTGTAATTTACTGCACAGGACAACACAACTACAAGAGATATTCCTCAACAGGGAAGGTGCTATATGGAGCATATTTGCCTTAATTAATTGAGGCCAATATGGCTTGGGCCTCAGTCCCGCAGGCCTAGCAACAAATCTGCGCAACCTCCAGATGCTATGGGTATTCCCTGACTATTTGGCAAGTGGTTGCTGTAGGTTGCTGACAGTCGCACTGAAACCTCCTTGTGACTGTGTTGGTCAACAGCAGATCAATAAGGTGCAACTTTTACTCCGTGAAGTCTCCAATTCCCCTTTGTGTTGCACTTTTTCCAAGTTTTATTACTACTTAGCAAGTAATCAGCGAATGTTTAGAGACAAGTCGGCGTCTTCAATGGAAACTACAGGCAACTGTAGCAATCTTCAAGGAGGTTTTGTTTTGGAGGAGAACAGTATAACTCTTTGCGACCAAGCAATTGCCAGCAACATCCGGCACTGCCAACTAATAATTTTTCCCATTCATAACTGGTGGTTATCAGCTGGTTGCCGAATAATCTCTAGGTCTACACCACTGGGATTAGGCAGGTTTTCATTCATTGGCTGGTTCTACAGTTGGATTGCAGTTTGTACACATGCTGAACCCATTACATGTCCATTAGTTTTCTAAAGGTCTCAACCCAATTTAAGTAATTTATCTGGATATAGATTTCACATAAAACACATGAAGAAGGAATGTCTGTAATCAAATATGTCTAAGTAAAGTAAGAAAAGTAAACCTAAAAGTAATGCATTATGAAACAATAATTTTACTCAAATGACATAAAAACCCATAAAACCCAGCACGATTAATGGACAGCCTACTTAATCACTTCCTGCCCAGATGCTCTAAATAGGACAGAGGCTGCTTCTGCTTCCACCATTTACGCTAACTTAATAAAGAGGAATGAGATTGTAGGTGATTGGATTACAACAATATTAGTAAAAATACTGAGAATGATCAGAGACACGATTTGGATACAAAAAAGCAACAAGACGGTATCATCTTTTGTAATCAATAAATTGGAGATTATTCCGAGGCTGGAAGTAATCACACCATTAATCAGCCTGAATTTGATTGTTGTGAAGGAATACGGGAAATGATGGCTTTAGGATAATTGCAGTTGTAGCTTGTAATCAGATGCAGATCACATTTTGAATGAACCCTCCCAACTCTGATTGTACACATATGACGGGGGGAGGACACGTACTTGAGCGTTTAGCACGGACTGGAGCCTGAACCAAATCTGCAACACAAGCACAAACATCAAATATTAAGTAAGCACAAACAAACAAAGCAGACATATTCTGGCGTCTCAGGGATTGCGCACACTCTCCAAACAGCACCGTTATAAGAGCCTCTTTGTGTGTTACCACGAGGGAGATACTTTCAGTGCTAGACAGCAGTGATTTTAAACATTAGGTTTGGACCCCGGGGCTACATGAAGCCTAAAAAGGATGCAGAAATACTGTGAAGGCAAAACTGTTAACCAAAGCCACTGAGTCATACTACCAAAATACTGCATTAGGTTGGACAGAAGGATGGAGAAGGAAAGCAGGGCACAATACCGTGGGCAAGTTTTCTTCTTGTAAAAGTGGCTTTTAAAAGAAATCTGTTGCATACCAGAAGCTTTTATTTTGAGGCTGCACTTCAGAAAATAAAACACTGGACAAGATACGATGACATAAGAGAGGACTAAAATCCTGACTTAGCGCTTCTTGAGTTCCTTCCGTTGCAATGAATACCCAGAAAATATCGCTTTCGATGCCAACCTTACGTAAGGTGGTTTCGTCTCGCTTGTCAAAGGTCTCTTCTGTGTCTGTATCTGTTAATGTGACTGCGTGTTTCTATCTGCCTATTCAATCTTGACCTGTCGAAGTGTCGGCCTTTATGATGGCAGTAAAGCCATCCTCTGTACCTGTTTCTCACCCACACACACTAGCAGAGAAACAGATAAGCTTTTCAAACTGCGGATAAACTGACTCCACAGCAACGAGGCTGACAGACACATGAATCTCACTCGCTCAACTTATCTCTGTCTCTCTCTCCCCCTCACACACACACACACACACACACTCTCAGTGTTCCCACAATTTCTCAAAGCACCAGCCCTCCTCGTATCCTCTCCTCTCGCTGCCACTCTGTTTTTACCTTCTCTAACCTCGCTCTCTCTTTATTCAAACATTTGTTCCTCTTGCTCTCCCTCTCTTTACCTTTTTTTTGCTGGCTGTGTTGTCATGGTGACAGTGATGAGAACCAGACAGACACTTTTAACAGTAAAAGGAGGTTGTACCAACTTTCCATCTGTTTTTGTTGTCAAGTTTAACTCTCTATAGCCTCTAAATATCATCTTCTCCCAAACCAGTTCGTCTTTTCTTCCTCAGCTTCTTTGCCTCTTTCTTACGTTCCACTTCCTCACTGTTTGGCCTTTTTCAGGTCTCTAAAACAGGTTTTTTGGTCTTAGACTGAAAGAAAAAAAGTAGAGAAAAAAAGTTGCAAGCGCTCTGCACTGAGGTCTCATCATCAAGGAGTGACCCTAACCCTTATCATACGCTAATGTAATTTTTGTTCTCGTTTCTAAAACAAACGGGCAGAGGTTCGTTGGTTTTCTACTTCGATCCAGGCTAAAGTATCTGAACTATCATGACTAATACATCTTTTAGTGTAACTTTATTGACTTGACTTGATTTTATCCACATCCAAACTAGAATTATTATTACATTACAACCTTGCAGTTGTGTCCCTCCCGTAATCCGTCAAGGTGTAGTGAAGACTTTAAAACTAATTTTATTAGTACCGTAATTCAGTTTCTTATCCTTCCCTGAGTCACTGAATAATGGTCCAAACAAGGGGTTTTGCAAATCCTTTTGATATTACAGTAAAGCTGACCTTTGATCTTTTACAGCCGCAATCTTATCAGTTCATGCTTGGCTTTAGCAGATAGATAGAGATTCCTTTCAGGAATTACTGTGATGACATATTCACAAGAACGGGTTTGGCACTGTCACCATTGACAAACAAAATCTAAGACGTTTATTGCTAAGTTTATTGTTATATCTGTTGCCGAGTCCATGTGAAAAGTTGTGTAAAATGTAATTAGTTCCCTCAGTGTGTTTAGGACATGTGACGAGGTACATAAAGACATATGAAATCACTATTCTGCTACTGCTGGTTCAGATGCACAGGAACTCAACCAAATGCTTTCTTGCCTTATTTTTGTTTTTTAGAATATGCATTCAATCAACAGCAACAGAAATTGTCTTATTAAATAAAACACAATTCTAATCTTAACATGTGGAGTGGTTTTCAATAACTCAAAGAGGTTTTCTATTAAGTGTTCTAAATGGAAAGCTCAGTCTGCCACAGTCACAGCATGTCAGTGTACTGATGTTAACATATGGTGGAAAGCATCAGAGCTGCTGGGTGTTCTTGATATGTTCTCCTTTAACTTTGTTCCGCTCTGACGTGCTCCTGCTGTCTTGGTCTCTAATATCTTCCAGGTCTCATAGTTGCTCTGAGAGGCAAAGGTTGAAAGGTTCTTGGTGTGCAGATGCTGTGTTTAGGATTTTGACCGTACACTGTCAGCTTTGAGTCTGTACAACGTCAAGTGACAGTGTGTGTCTGCTCGAAGTCACCACTCCACTGTAATATATGTTGCCCTTTGAAGGGACCGTTAAACACCATTACTGCAAATTCTCTTACACAACCTCCCCTACTTATTCATCTTGGTTTTAACAGCCTCTTCTTCAAGAGAACCATTTGCAGGATTCTGTTGAAATCTGGCCAATTTCACTTGAAAATATCACCTCTTGGATGGATGGATATTTTACTGAGCCCAAACCGGAAATTTAACGTACCAAATATCGGCAGCTACTGATGATGTAAAACCGTGCACAGGAACTAGCTGTAGTATCAAAAATGACCCTTAATAATCACATTAAATTGGATCTAATTTACTGGATTGTGTTTGCTAACTATCTAAAAATCTGCTGTCATAAATAAACTCTTTTTACTTTGAATGAGCTGATTATTTTTGAAAGCTCTCGCAGGGGTTTGAGCAGAACATCAATGCAGCATATCTGCAGAAGGAGGATGAAAGGAATGGGTAAATAAAAAGGAGGAGAGGAGCATGTTCGGGCCCTAGAGGAAGGCTTGCTGTATCATGAGTGCGTGCTTTGACCTCAGGATCCACAAACAACTGGGAAAACAGAAGAATTTCATAGTAGTCTAATAATGTAGAAGAGACTGAACGTAAAAGCTTCTTCTTCAGTACGTGACTTTAGGAAGCAGAGGGTAAGAATATCTGTGCAATAGGATGGAGCTTGAAATGAGAAAAAAGGGGGAAAAAAACGAACTCTGTGCATGTGAGGACAAAGACCGAGAGAGAAAGCTGAGGTTGAAAAGAAGAAAAAGAAGAGGCCGGCGGGGGTTTTGTAGGCTGTGGAGGGGTGGGTTGGGGTACAGAGCACTGACAGTGTGCAGAGAAATATACCAGAAAGTTTTCCATACTTGATTCTGACTGCAGCAGAGTGCAGCACATTTATGCCTGATTCTCAGCAGCCCATATCCTGGTATAAAATTTATGAGGATGAGCTGTCCATGGATCGTTTATTATTAAGCACCAGGTTAGATTATTAGCCTCTCAAAAAGCAAACAAATGCACTCCCTAAATGCATGCTGCAAAACAAACAGGACGCAGTATTAATCCGCCTGATTAAACACTTGCTTATCTGCATTAATTCAGATCAATAAACCCGCCAGAAATGGCTTTGAAAAGAAATTTCAAAGTTTTATCACCGAGGAAAATTCTGCAGCTCTGACGTGGCCTAATTTTCCACAACTTTGTGAATCTTGCAACAGAAGAAACTAATTACTTTTCTGACCATCTCTTCGCCGTGCCAGAGCAATGGGATACAGCAGGGTGTTGGTGCCCAGATGTGTGCAACTCAACCAGCGCAGTGAAGACAATTTTGATGGCTCAAATAAAATGAGGATGACGAAGAAGACACAAGGAGGGACCCACTAATCTGCTTTCATATCATTCTAAATACAAAATAATGAGAAAAAAAACAAAAAACAATGGTGATACATAAAGTGTGATCAGAATTTTTTTTTTGTCAATTTCAAGTTTCTCTCAATAGACTTGAAAAGAGGGAAGCTTCCTGATTTGCACGCCGCTCAGCAAACTGAGCTAATGAACTAAAAATGGACACGGATGGTAGCGAGCCAAAGCCATGCTGACTGCACAATTACACACGGAAGCAAAGTGGTGCAGACTCATAGATGGCACCAATAATCACCAATAATAACAACAGATTTAGTAAAGTGGGGTAGCATTACTCTGTGGCACTATAACTGAAAATATTTCAACAACTTACGCTGTAGTTCCAATTTTTTTAGGCAGCAATGGTTCCAACCATTATCCTAGTTTTTTATAGAAAGATGACTATCACAAGCTCAGTGAGAGGAAATCAGTTAAATGAACATGATGCAGGAAGAAAGGCTGATTAATATGGTTGAGCTGTGAAAGTTTGACTGAATAAGCAAATGTAAATACTGCAGCGACAAAACCAAAGTGTCCATCTTCTACTCGTGTTGAGCCATTTTATCTGGTCCAAAAATATAAATCCGACTGATGAGGTGCAAGAAATGTCAGCAGATCCAGTGAGTAATGATATCTAGCCCAAAAGACCAGCGCTGCCTTCATTAAGCCATGTGACCGACAATGAATAAAGATAACAGTTTCAGCGTTGCTTTCATTAACTTAAGAAAAAAAAAAAGTGGCACATGATCTTTTAAGATTCGGCCTGTGGGTCTGACACTGGAAGCAGACATTAAAGCTGCGGAGCCGGGCATGTGCGGCGTCTGTGAACTCAGTTTGACTGTACATCAAACAGCCCGGTCTTTTAGTGTGAACGGAAAACAAGCATGAAAAAAAAAAAAAAATCCCACTGCAATTTGATTGAAATGTTTTGGTCTTTTACTCTGGTGTGACAGAACAACACATCATAGTCTGTTTGCTCGTTTCCACTCCTCACCAGTAAGCAGTGATAGTAAACTGGTTTATTTTCATTACTTACACATAGAAAATTTATCTAATTTGGCTTTAATGTGTGCTGGAGATCTTTAAAACGGCTGGAGACAGTCTGGTCTGGTTCTAAAACAAATCGAGCTTAAACAGAGTCTGCACAAACACAGACGCTGGCAGCAATCCTGTCACAATCAAGCAGTGATGGGGAAAAGGCACTGAAGAAGTGAACATCACGTATTGATTGCACCTTAAAAAAAAGCAGACAGTGGGCTGTCTTCATGTAACAAAAACTTAGTCCCCAGGCCCCCCCAGGCCATGCTTTGGGCCATGTGTGCTGTAATTTAAACCCAGCTGTGACTCACTCCTTAGTATCAGGACATGAGGAAAAAGCAGACAGCACTCAGAAATGGCCTTTTCTGCTCAGTGACCAAGCTTACTTGGCTGTCAGGTCCACTCTTATAAAAACACACTTACAGGTCATGAAAGAATGGGAATACTTCAGTGTTAGCAATACAACTGCAAGAGAAAGGTTTTTGAGTGCTTTGGCATTAGCAGAACTTCTGATCTGATTACTAATCCAATGTGGTTTGATCAAAGACAAACATAAAACATCTTCAATTTAGGAGAGGAAATTTTAAATGTGTTTTATAAATAAAAGCACACAAAGTCTAGTTAATCACAAAGACTGACTTTCTTTAGACCACGCAAATCTTTGTTGTTCACAGGACCTTAGATTAATGAATAAATGACCAATAAAACCAAATCAAGACTGTTGCTGATCTCCTTTAGAGTGGACATGTAATGACGAAAAGTTAGAAACAAAACAAAATAAAACCCCCAAACCCATGGGTAACGCCAAAACACGTGCACAGATCAACAAATTCCTAAAGTCGTGTTCATGTGTCTATCATAAGGAAAACACTGAATGGTGTTAGAGGAAGGTTGGTTCCCAAAAACCAAATCTGCAGCATATTTTAAGTTTGTGAAAGATGATTTCAGTGCTCCACAACACTCTTGGATTAGTGTTTTATGTGGACACACGAGACAAAAGTCGAACATCTGTGGTTGAAGACAGACGTCAAAGCAGACCAACACAAACATCCTATCCCAACTGTGAGGCATGGTGGAAGGAGCATGGTGATTTTGGGCTGCTTTGAAAGGTGACTGTTGCTCCTAAAGGAGATGTTACTAAATTCAAGAGTTTCCCTACTTTTTCATTTACCGAGTGTGTCTGATCAATTACAGCTGTCTGTATGTAGTTAATTCAGTCAGATTGTTTTCGTCTATAAACACCTGAGCCCATCAGAAGGGTAATCAATTCAGAAATCCTTTCATTTCCTGATGTTTCCATACAACAAGGATGAGTGAAACCAGAGAGGCGCCAGAATACAAGAAGAAATCTTAGCACAGAGGAGTGGCTGGGAGAAAAGAGGTGAAATGAGCAGCACTGTATCCATCTCTTCCCTTTCTCTGTTTCTCTTTGTTGTCAACTTGCTTCCCCTCTTCTGCACATGGTCTCTGCTGACTTCATCAGCACATCTCACAAATACAAACACAGAGCTGAATATTTAACACTTCTGTGACGTCACAGTTGCGCAAACCCATGCGACAGGGAAAGATGTCCGATCAAGGTCATTTCTGCTCTTTTGTTACAGATCATGCAGGTGAACAGCTAACACAGATATCCATATAGAGGCTGTGTGACTGTTGATAGCTTGTCCCAAGCATGCTGTGTGAGGAATAAAGTTTACCTTTATCAGACTGTTAGAAAAAGAAACGAAACTGGGAACAAATTAACCGCACTGAAAGGACATGAGTGTTGCTCCTGTCCTTTCCATGTCAGGCAGAAAGCTGGTTTAAGCAAATTTGAATGTGGCATGGTCGTTGGTGCCAACAACAGCTGCACAACAGTTTCTGAGTATTTCAAAAACTGCTGATCTGCTGGGATTTCCCCACACAACCATCTCTAGAGTTTACAGAGAATTTTCTGAAAAACAGAAAGGATCCAGTGAGCAGCAGGTTGTCTGGGTGAAAATGGCTTGTTGATGTCAAGAAGTCAGAGGAGAATGGCCAGATTGCGTTGAGCTGAGGCAACAGTGAAGCTGTTTGCACACTGAAAACGATGACTAGTGACCATACAAAGTGAATGACATTCCCTGACTTCAGTGGACTATGGGTGAAAAAACACTGGCAACACAGAGTGAGTGGACCTGAGATAAATTTTTCTGAACTATCAGGCGAGAGATTAAAGCGACTACCAATGAGAGCCCAGGATACTGTCGACTGACGTGTGACTTCGTAGTCGAGGGTCAATACTAGTCAACTGGAGCCTGAAAGGTCTGCAAGCAACCAGCTTCAAACAATGCAAAACAACCTAACTGCATCTGATTTTAACGCTGCAAATCAAACAACCGCTTGTTATGACCAAGGGAAGAAGAGCACACGTAAATGCATAACACATTGAATGTTGAAGCAGATAAGCTACAGCAACAGAAGACCAGATTGGATGGCACTCCTGTCAATTAACATCAGGAAACTGAGGGTATAATTCACACAGGCTCACCAGAACTGGACAACAGATGATTGGAAATATGTTGCCTGATTTGAGGAGTCTTAATTTCTCCTGTAACATTTAGATAGTGGCGTCAGAATTGGGTGAAACAACGTGAAAGAACAGATCCATCCCACGTTGTATCAATGGCTGAGGATACTGGTGGCTGTGTAATGGTGTGGGACATCGTTTCTTGTAACACTTTGAGCCGAGCATCATTTAAACACCACAGCATACCTGATTATTGTTGCTGATCAAGTCCAGGATTGGATTTCGATTACATGTGCCCCATGTAATTCATCTTTTTCACAATTCATCCTTGCACAGAGCTCCAACAACCCCAGGAAATCCACACGCTCATTAATACTCAACTAAATAACAACCGTAAGAACACATCAAGCTCTCATACAGCATTTTAATGAGTACAACAAAAAATGGCTATTATTCATTAAGTTATAGTCATATAAAGAAATTAATTCAACTGTTTCAACTTTATAAGTTTTACCAGCAGTGACAGCCAACACCACCGTGTGACACCCTGTCTTGTTGGTCAGTGTTTTATTCACACACAGATACACAGCAGGAACACAAGTACCCATGTGTCTTGTTGCGCTCACGAGGGGCAACTGTCACCACATCACAGGGGTAGCATCTGACCTACAGCACACACACACACCCCCTGTTTGTTGGCTCCTGTCTTTCCCTCAATATTCCCATTTCTCTTAAAGCCCAATCCCTCCTTTCTCCCTCATTAGTTTTCATTCCCTGCTTCGCTCTTTCCTTTTCTCTATCCTTCTCTCTCCACTCAGAAGTAGGGCACAGTGGCTCGACTGTTTATAGCAATGCAGCTGCAAGCGGGGAAAAGAGCAAAGAGACACATCGGGGAGAAAACAGGGAGAAGGAGGCGAGAGCACACTCAGCCCAGTTTAATATTTCTGCCCTTACGAAAAAAGAAAACACACACACACACACACACACACACACACACACACACACACACACACACACACACACACCCCTTCTGCAGACTAGCCATTTAAGCTGGTGTCAAAGTCTGTGTTTATGACCTCATGATCAGCACGATCAAGATCTCATGTAAGGCCTGCACACACAAACATACCCTTAAATGACCATAAATCAGTGGACGATTTTATTACTTTGTATCTCTGTTTAATTATTAATCTAACTGACAGGTCGTAGAAGGCATCATCTACCTTCTACGTAAGCGTAGCCTCACACAGAGACTAGTTTTTCTATTAGTATCTACATTAGATCAATTTCAATTTACCGACTTTCATTTCATTACTGGGACTGAGACAAACAAGTAACAAATCCAATTTCACCTCCCGAAGGGAAAAGAGAAACCCTTATCCTGACTGAAACCTTCCCTTAACTATAGCAAATCTATATGTGGCAACATGTGTGCATTCAGTTTAAGACAAGAGACGTATTGACTTTTAACACTACTCTTTGATCTCGCGTTAAATGTTGTGACATGCTCTGACCCTCCACAACAGATTGTGTGTACGTGTGTTTTGATAATATAGGAGGAAGAGAGTAATAATTGTAATTCTTGTCCTATGACATGCAGCAGCACCAAAAACTACGCTGCACATTCATGCAAAACCCAAATTAACTAACAATACAGCTGCTGCAGAACAATGAGAGGGAAGGCTGCAATCAAACCACAAACTGCTCCCATAATTATCCTCTGGAGCTCATTTAATTTCATGTAAGCTGATGAAGAGCAGCCTCTTTTTGTCGCTGTCACTTAGTGGAAAATTTGTCCCCTGACTTTAACTATTTATTCATTTGAATTTTCCTTTAACCGACCGAAGATATTGTGCAACGACCCCGTGCATTAGATAACAGTGGTGCTCGAAAAACAAAAAAAACCATCTTCCAGAAGACGCATTAACTGGCTAATCCATGCCACATGACGATCAAACGAATGTCGAATGATAACCCAAGAGCCATTTATAAGTTATTTTAGAGCCGCCCCTCCCTCCACTCGAAAAGCGTTTTGCTTATTGTTCCCCTCAGTCGGATATTTGACCTTCACTGCGCAGCGTGACTTGCAGAGCTTGACTGTGAGATGAGCGTTTTCGTATTTGTCTGCTAAAAGGTTGAAACTTTCTTCGTGCCCAACTTGAATCTGAGTTTTACGACGTGCACATATGACAATGACATTGTGGCAAAGCAACAAATCCCTGCCAATTATGCCCAAAATTGTAGCTCAGCCAGCTGACACACTGACCGCAGACCGAGAGTTTCAGTGAAACAGCAGGCACAGAGTTTAAAACAATAAAATAAAAACCTTAGGGTAATGCAATATTTTAGAACACCTGTGAAGGGGGATGAGTAGATCAAACTTCAAGGAGCATTATTGAAAAAGTGCGTCAGTGTGACGGGATGTTTAGCTTACAGTCCATTACGTTAAAGCAAAGCAGCAAAAGTTAATAAAAGAACATACTCAGAGGTATTATCATTTATATGATTAAATAAGAAATATAAAGTTATAGGCAAGCACAAAAGCAAAAAGCTCCTTTGTTTATTTATTTAATAACTTTATTTTTATGAAAGACCACTGCTGTGTTATATAATAGAGGTGGAGTAGTAAATAGTAATCACAGTTTAGCCCCGTTTTGTTTGGCTCGTGTGCAAAATAATGCACATGCACAAGAAATTAAGAACCTGCTTATCAGAAGCAGCACCACCGAAAACAAACAAACAAACAAACAAACAAACAAACAATAAAAAACACTAATGCAAAGCCACAGAGCAGCTTTCTACAGACACGTTTTGCACTCCCTATTCACAAAGTGTTTCATCTGAAGCTGTCACTGCTTTGTGGCTCTGCTCGGCCACTGATTAATTACACACTGATGACACAGAATTACACAGCTGAAATAGGACCACTCGTCTACAAACGCTCAAACATACACAACACTAATCTGCACACAAATGCTGTGACATGGTGCTGCTCTCTCACAGACACTCCTTGTCCATGTGTAGGTCACACACTAACATGTATGTAGCTGTGCGCATACACTCAGCTGACACAAAGCACTGCGCGCACACACACATATACGATGTGCAGTATCTTCCTACACTGCACGCATGCAGTCTTTTCCAAAAAAGCAGCACCGCTGAGTATCAGTCCAATTGGTTTCTCCAACAACACACACCCACGCATGGAGACAGGAGCAGGAGCCACTTACTGATTTTCTCCTCGGCTTGGGAGAAAGGGAAGCAGCACAGTTGACCCATGGCGCCTCCTTCCCTCTCCTCCTGTTCCCCTCGCCCTGCTGTTACCCCTCTTTTTACTCAGCCCCTTGTTCTAAGCCTGACGGATGGAGGGAGAGCCCCGCTTCTCCTCCCGTCTTGCCCTCTGTGTCACTTGTTCTCCTCCCCTCTCAAAGGGCAGACAAACCCAGTGAGGATGAAAGCAACCAAACAAGAAAAAACCCCAAAAAACCCTCCCTCTCTGTCCGTGCAGCCCGAAGAAGACAGAGAAAGACAGCAGACGCTGGAAAAAAATGAACGAGTGATTCCTTGCTCTTGCTCTTGCTCTACTTTGCACTAACACAGGGAGGAGGGGTGTGTATCAGAGAGAGGGAGAGAGAGAGGGAAAGAGGGAGGAGAGAGAAAGAGAAGAGAATGGGAGAGCTGGACGGTGCATGTGTAGGAGACAAAAAGACAGAACAAATAAAGAGTGATTTTGGTTTGAAGTGAGCAAAGCAGGGGAGGGGCGTGCATGAGCAAGATAAAGAGTGCATGTGTGTGCAACTAGATGAGGACAGAGGAGGAGGGCTGCACGTACGAGCAGGCTTCAGTGAGAGGACATTGGAGAAACACACTGAGCAAGCCTTCGGATGTGGAAAAGGGAGCAGTGCGAGTGAGAAGACGGCGGACATCGCTCTGTGTTTGTGTGTGTGGAGGGGTCGGGTGCCTACAAGCTCCGCCTCCTCTCGTCACTGTAGCTTGAATAATGATTGTTGAACAGCCGGCAGCTGCAGCCTGCTACTGGGTTTATCTGTGTCATTTATGAGGTCTGGAATGGCATTAGGAGGTGGTGAAATAAAGAGGATAACATACATTACAGATAAAAAAAAAAATGTAAAAATTCTGGACTCAAGTGTGGATTATGACTAAAACAATAGTCAGGGCTAAACACCGACATCCCAAGATGAGGGTCAAGGAAAGGCACATAAGGAGATTATCATCAGCTTCCTATATATATCCACTCTATTATTGTGAAGGTTGCAGTCATTCAGATGTAATGAATAGTAATTCAGTGTGGCATTTACATCCTATCCCAATCTCAATGAGCCTGACTGGGGGTTCTCAGCTGGTTCAGATTTTTTTTTTTTATGTTAATGTCTTCTTTTTAACATCTTTACAGCAAGTTAGTTGGCAATAAGTGATTTTCAAATGCTAAACAAAAAATGGTTTGGAAAAAGGTTGTCATGGTTTCTCAATTTTTGCAGGTAAATATTTGCTTTATTTTGATTGTTGTCTGGCGTCAGTTGTCTTAATTTTTTTGTTATTATTTCTAAAATCAGGTAAATAGGCTCTAGACAACATAGACTACTCCTTATTATTAGAGATGCAATCGATCATTATCCAACCTGGATATAAAATTAATTGGAAATAAGCATGTCAATTACTGGAAATACAGTTAGCAGATAGGGCTGGGCCATACTGGCAGGCATGTCTGACAGCGAGAGCAGTGTTAGCTTTCCATAATGAGTTAGCACCTAAAAACTAAAAGAAAATCCAACAAAGCACAGTTCTTTGTGAATTATGCAAGAAAACCGATCGTGCTAACAGTGGACAACAAATGTTTCACCATTTGAGGTAAAAGCACATCACCGAGTACAGCCAGACTGAATCCACATGAGGAAGACTAGGGCTAGACCCAAGTCACAAAATATTTTCCAATTTTATATTTTATTACACAATACTGTGTAGCTCCTGAAGAGTTACAAGAATAATCTACATTTCTGTTAAACTGGTGTGTCAGGCAGTCAAAATTTCAAAGGAAACCACTTCTTAGGCTACTTTTGTGCTCACATGTAGGGCTTGGTATTGTCACTGATTTCTAGAATTGATTCGATTCCGATTCACAAGGTCCCGATTCGATTCAATTCAATTCGATTTGAATCTGGTAAATTTTGCCTAAGATAGTCAGAAATATTATAATTCTGATCATTTATCAGTACTGACACTTGTGAGACTTCATCAGAGGTGTAGGCATCGCAGCAGATGCCTTCGTATCAAAGTAACTGAGGATAAAACACAGAAAAACATGAAGGAGATTTTCCTGGCCTGGCTTTTTATAGCAGATAACCTTAAAAATACTCTGCAGTAGAACAAAAACGGAAGAAAGCATAACTCAGCATATGAACATTACCTGATGCTGCTGAAGTGAAGCAGAGCAAAGTTACAGAGGTTTTATTAGAGACACTGCTAAGCATTTTGCAATTTGTCATAATTTTAAAAAGTTTACATTTCTTCAGTATTGAACAGCAGAAATTCAAACTTTAACTTGGGTAGTGTTTCATAACTGACAGTAACTCATTAACTGAAGAAGATGTGCTATTAGGTGTACTATTGATATTTCTTTTTCTATTTCTTTTCAGCATTTCCGTGCTGTTATGTTTAAGACTTTTGGCCTTTCAGACACTTATGAATATTTATATTCCTTATAAATTGCAAAAACATCATTTTTACATTACTATGTATTAGGGCTGCACGATATTAGGAAAACCTGCGATGTGCGATAACTGTGATCAATATTGTGATAACGATATGACTTGTGATAAAATAAATAGCAAAAAAAACCCCAAAATGAATACATAATTTCCGTTTTACTGCAACAGTTTTATTTAAAGAAAGCTGCTGTATTAGCAGTGTAACAACAAAGTGCACTTTAACATTGAAACATTGCCCCCATAAAAAAATTTCTGAGGCTTGAATTCTGAAAGACATCCTTCCCGGTCTCTATAATTAGTTTTAAATAAACATAACTTAAATTATACTGCAAATTATCTCAATGCAGTTGTTCATCATCTTACCACTCACCAAGTAGTTATGATGTAAGTCAAAACTGCAGAGGAAACTTTACTGTAGTGCTTGTGTAGTTTTCAGCTTGGCTCAGTTCAAACATGACGGTCTTGCGGCATGTTTCGTACATTTGTGGAATGGCGACATGGGAAAAGTAGTTTCGTGAGGGGATGCGGTATCTCCGGTCCACTTTATGTATCAGACTGGTGAAGCCCTCTCTGCTAACTGTATTTATAGGCATCATGTCTTTAGCCAAAAAATGTGTAATGGCCTCTGTTATTTCTTTGTACCGCTTCGACGTTTTCTCATAAGGAGTTCCACTTGAAAAACTCGGATACAGAGACGGCTGTTGGACTGCTGTTTTTTAGCCACGAGTTCATAGTCAGTAGCATTCTCGTCATGCGTCTCACTCTCAGCCATTACAACTCTGACTCGTTGCTGCAGCGTTGTTCGCGCCTCTAATCCATTTGATTGGTTAATGCCATGAAGGGCTCTATTCGACTGGTCAAATGTGTAAAGGGGTTTCTTTGATTGGTAAATTCTTTAAAGCACGTGTGTAAACATTTTAAGGTACCCAATTATCGCAGTTTACGCAGTCTTTTGCGATGGGCCCATCACACAGGCTGATATCGCGATGACAATAAATTTTCGATTTATTGTGCAGGCCTACTATGTATATATTTCCTGTTTCTTCTGTACTGAAAAATGTACTGAACTGAGGTGCATACAGATTTATATGCCGTGACATCTGTTAGGAGTGATAAGTGAAAAGTCTTGTCTGTGAATTGATTGGTTTCTTGTGCTTATCTTTAACGAGTACATCTCTTGGTCTTGGCTTAATCCAGCTCTATGATGTCAGCAGGTTTTTCAATATTTATAAAAAGAAAGCTGCTCGACAGTGATGATGTAATGTTCATTTTGGTGCCTAAAAATGCAAATGTTCCTGCTCCTCTCTCAGGTAAGCGTGCGGTCCTACATTCAAAGGCACTGACCTCAAAGAAGGATCGCAGATGGAGCTCGGTGTAACAGGCATTGCAACTATTCCAGCAAAGGAAAGAAAATGTTTTGCTTCATCCATCTGTGAAAATGGATTATGATAATGGCCAACAGAGTCCAAACAGACCATCAGATTGTGCCTGTTTTAATGAAGTTGTTCTCAGGGCGCAAAACACAAAATATGGACACGCATGATCCCTGTAACACTTTCTCTGTGGAAACTCACACCTAAATCCAAACGGTGGGCTGCTGAAGAAATTATATCCACGTATGTATATCCCACTTTCTTGATCTACATGCCAACATGCAATCTGCAAAAAGTAGAGAAGCAAGGATCAATTTTACATGAGGATGGTGATGAGAACTGGGCCTCCAGGTACAAGGCAGAGACCAAACAGCTGTAATCAAGGTAAGATTACAACCAGGAGCATGAGTATCACGCTGCATGATCTGTGCTGTGTGCCAGTACGTGTGTTATGTATCTTTTAAGCCTTGCCAACACAATCCTTGCTCACCACCAGCTGCACCTGCCAGATTTTCCTCTCTACAACTTCACCCTATACTCCAAAATTAAATTAAAGTTAAAGAGTTGATTCAGCGTACACTGCAGACCCAGAAACCACGCAGAGGTGCATAAGGACTCTTTTTTCAGGGGTAATTCAGACAAATTTAAATAACGCGAGGGAGGAGCTTCGTTCTCCCTAAACTTAAGGTCTCAGCTGGATGGGTCAGACAGCAATAGCCCCCCCACCGCATGTTTTCAAGTTTCAGTACCACTCTGTGGTTAGTTAGTAAGTGTTTGAAATCACGTGTGCATGGTTCCATGGAAACTACAGGTGACCATGAAAATCTATAAGCATTTTTCTCCAGCGACCGGAGGCTGCCAGGGCCTCACCAACTCCTCTGTCGGTCTGCACGGCTGTGGCTTCCATATTCAAAGAATTTTTGATTTTGTTTTTCAGTCTTATGTCAATGTAACTTACATCAATATGAAAAAACAACAACAAAAGCAAAGTCAAATTACAGGCAAACAAATGTTAAGCTAAAATTTCTAGCCGTCTTGTTGGAAGCACTTTGCTGCTACGCAGACGACTGTGTGAAACAACGAGGATTCAGGAAGGAGGGTGATTACACACACGACTTATAAAAACATAAGGGTGCGTTCAAGTGTCCTCAACAGCTCCCTTCAGAAGCTCTGCGGATTGGCCCTCGAGTAATAAATTACTCTCCACCAGTTCCAGGGACGCGTTTTTCAGCTGCAAGTGTGCATATGGGTCTACTTAAAAGCACACCTCTACCCTCCAGCATTAATGTTGGATTACAAACAAGAGCTAAGGGTAAGGGGAGATGTGTTAAAGGAAACACACACACACACACACACACACACACACACACACACACATATATATATATAAACCATGTGCATTGTAGAGCTTTATAAGCTGAGCTCAGCTGCGTCAGTAGACAGTGGAGCCCTTTCTCTAACGGAAGAATTCAGCTCACAGCTGCCACGTTTCACACAATCACACACACACAAACACACTCACAGCTGTGAGGAGGTGTTCTCATTGATTTGCCTTGATTTCTATTGAGTATCAGTTACACCATAACAATACAGTATGTGTACACGCAACGCTTGCTATTGATTTTGGGCTTTTTAATGTCAGATGTTCAGGGTTAGATACAGGGTCAGTTATACAAACAAAACGCGATGTGAGGATGTTTTATCCCAGAAGAACACATTTATTCTCCACATGTTAAACCATAAAAACAGTTGGGGAAAAATTAACACAGCAGTAATCTGCAGCATCTTAAGTACTCTTCCATTTAAGCCTCACAGTGCACACACAGCAGTAACTAAAAAAAAAGAAAAGAAAAAGACACAGTGTGGACTTTGTTTAGCTGATCTGAACTCATGGTGCCTCAGCACTTTGTCACAAGACAGGTTGTGCACACAAAGCAAACAAGACAACTGCATACTTTAGATAACCGAGCTCTATTGAGAGCCTGTTGTTATCAATGCTATCTGATTATCTATACACGTGCCCACAACACAGTTATGTAAGACTGTGTAACACACCTGGCATTTCAATAAAATCCACCAATACTTATGTATGTAGCATTACTATAAATATTTGGTCACATAATTTGGCATTTCAAATACGGAGTAAATCAAACCAAGGCCTCTCCATCTATGCTTCATCTATTCACTATGAACAAACTGAAAGTTATCTTATTGCTGTTAAGGTAAACTAAAGCTACAGGAATGTAAATTATAAATCATCTTTGATAATGTTGCCTGCAAAGAAGATGAGATCTATTCAGCACAGAAGTGCAGATTTACAGATTACTGCTCTCCTGTGGCGGTTGCCATGAGGTAGGATTTTTACCATAAAAACTCAAAGTACTTATCAACCTAAAAAGGAAAAAAGATTACTCATCTGCATTGCACATTTCAGCCAAGACTGAACACAAAACCAAATGGGCTTTTTAGTGGATAATGTGGTCTTTCCACAGTACCGACAGATGAGGTTTTTCTAATTGTCTGTTTTATTTAGACAGAAAACACCACATAAATTCACTTTACTTTGGCTGCTATAATGTAGCCTGTTTGCTCGTCTAAAGTAGCACATCCCTCTCCCACACACGGGCCTTGTTATGATGTTCAATTTTTTTTTTGTGTGTTGAATCAATTTGGCGAAACTAATGTAAAGTAGCATTTTTCACGTGCTCGCTCCATCAGCGTTCACTCACACTCCAATAAACAAGCTGTCCATTGAGGTGGGATCTGTATTTACTCATTCACAGACCGGTGGAGCTTCTTTCACTCAATCATACAATACTACTATGTAAAACCCTCAGGCTGTTTGCAAATGTCATTTTGGTAATCCCCTCCCCCCTCTCAAAGTAACATGTAGTAACATGAATATGCATCAGAAAGACACAAATTATGGTAATAACGTCTAGGAAAGTAACAAAATTCTCTTTTTTATTTTAATCTTGAATATTTCACAAGTACACATGCAGATGGAGAGATCAGCAACCTGGTGTTGTTGGATTGAATCAAACATCATGTCCAAGAGGTGTTCTATTGCATTTAGGTCAGGTGAGCAATCAGTGGTATCAATTCCTTCATCCTCCAGGAACTACCTGCATATTCTTGCCAAATAAAGCCAGACATTGTAGAGTCTGACAGAAGGCCCAAGGATTTCATCCTGACACCTAATGGCAGTCAAGGTGCCGTTGACTAGGCTGTGGAAGTCTGTGCGTCCCTCCATGGATATGCTTCACCAGACCATCACTGACCCACCACCAAACCGGTCATGCTGAACGATGTTACAGTCTCCAGACCCTTTCGAGTGTGTCACATGTGCTTAGCGTGAACCTCCTCTCATCTGTGAAAAGCACAGGGCTTCAGTAGCCGACCTGCCAGTTCTGGTATTCTATGGCAAACGTGCTCTACAGAGCCAGGCAGTGAGCATGGGGCCCACTGTCCTGCTGGAGATCATTTTGTAGTTCTAACAGTGCTCATCTCGTTCCTCATTGCACAAAGGAGCAGATACTGGTCCTGTTGATGGGTTAAGAACTTTTCACAACCTTGTCCAGTTCTCCTTGACTAACTGCCTGTGTTCTGGCACCTCTCCATGCTCTTGAGACTCTATGCTTCTGGAGTAATGATGTGTCATCCTGGAGGAGATACCTGTACAGCCTCTGCAGGGTCCCGGGATCACCTCATGCTACCAGTAGTGACACTGACCCTAGCCAAATGCAAAACAGGTGAAAAACAGTCAGAAAAGATGAGAAAGGAAAAAAATTATCAGTGGCCTCCACCTGTAAAACCATTCCTGTTCCTGTTTCTCCAACTTGATTAAGTAGATTTGTATCCGAGACGTTTAATCGACTTGATGCTAAACTCTGATTAAAAAGCATTCTTTTAATTTGTTTTGAGAGCCACTACCCAGTTGTCCATCTTTTGCCAGTCCTGCTCTTGTCACTGCAGTGTCTCCTTAGCTCGACCGAGCCTCCTCCACCTCGCCTTTTAAATCAAGCTTCCATTCCGTTGTCTGTTTAATGTCACCTTCACTCACACCTTCAATTTTCTCTCGCCATCTGTCTGGCCAACCTATCTGCCCTTTCCATCCGCACAATCTATTTAATTCTACTGATTGTGCAAGCCCGTTCCTCTCTCCTCCGACTTTCCATTCTCTTCCCACACTCATTTATCGTTCTCGATTAATCTCACTTATTTCTTGCTCTCTCCTTTTCAATCTCTTTCTGCTGTGCTTCCATCCTCCCATCTATTCAGCTGGATTATTTGCTCCTTCTCTATTCTCATCTCCTTTATCTTGCTCCAACACACCTGCTATCCTCTTAGCGTTCACTACTGCAAATTGTCAGGTGCTTATTGTTTGCTGCGATCACTACAGATTCAGATGTCGACCTTAGATAGCATACCTGTGTGCCGCGCATAAGCTTTACCATTCTTTCCTAACATCTGAAAAATTCCTGGCAGGGCCTGCTTGATGCTGGAGCCTTGTTCTCTGGTATAATGTGTAATTCCAGGATCATACTACATGATATTTTTTTCTTTCAAGATGTCAGATACAGCAGTGAGAGTCAAGAAACTGCTACTTGGCCATGAGACAAGACTAGACCCTAATCATTCATATGACAGCTTGGCATTTTCATAGTGTGCATGAAGGACATAGGTGATTGTGAAGGGGGTGTTAATCATGGCAGCACCGTCAACATCCTTGCTCTTCCTCGTCAACATATTCTCATGGTGTTCGTCGGGACTATGACACTCTGCAGAATTTGTCAGACTAGATGAGAAAATGATGTTGCTCCCAGATGATGGACAGTGTCTTATAGTTTACTTCTAGTAGTAACACAGCATGCAATAAAACAAGCATCTGTTTTACTGTTCTGCGATCATTGGACTAATATTGTGTAATCTGACTGTGTACAACACCTGATTTAAATCGGGCTGAACTCCCCCTTCAAGGTCACCCTCAGTAGTACCTATGGTTCAGCTTCAGCGTTGCTGCTATTTTTAGGCAGTTTTGTGGGAATCTCGTTCGCTGCCTTTAAACTTCCTCTTTGATTAATAGTCGTTCTTCTCCAGTGTGTCAAACTGGTGATCCTTGAACTGGATTTTTATTTCAGGGGAACTTGAAGAGAGGTAAATCTGGCGAGTCGATGGTATTCTTCTAGGTTCTCACTGCAAGGTTTACATGCTTCAAGACATTTTCATCCTGGGGAACAAACTCACAGTGCACAACTTAAATTGTGGTACAACCTGGTGTCACTGGATTGACTGCGATTGAACTGTGGACTTCAACTGAAACATGCTGGGTCAAAGCCAGAGACCCACTTTACCACACAAAAATCTGGTCAGCTTGAAGGAGAAGTTTCACACCAATAGTTCGTTTACTCTGGTCCGAGTTAGTTGATAAGTTTGGAAACTTGTAGCTTTTCCCCGTGACTTGGTTTCTTTCACAGAGAAAATTCCAAGTGACCTCCATGTGAACCTAAATGTGTCACTACAAACAATGTGTGAATGTTCAATCGGCTTATTGGCCAGATGTGTCTGAGGCGGGAGCAACAAAAATAAAAAGAGGAAGAAGATGCTAAGTTCTGTACTACTGAAGAAGTATACTGTGTATACTTAAATTATAGTGTACTATAGTCCCTTGCCACAGCACAGAATACAAAGGACACACGGCTGAGGAAAGTTTTTCTTAGCTCAGTCTTGCAACAAACACCTGGTAGCTGTTTTGGATTAAGGTTGCATTGCCTTTATACCATAAACAAACTGCTCTGGAGTTGATTGGAATACGTGGTCTTGGTGCTGTTCTTTTGGTCAGCACCCGAGTGTTCACATCTGCTCAAATAAACCAGAGCTCAATTTGAAAGGGACTAAAAACTGCAGGTGTGAAAGGATCCTAAAGTGTACTCTAGAAATGTTCATGCAAGTAGTTATAAAAAGATTTCCAGGTAGCGATTTAAAAGTGGCTCTGAAAGCAGTGAAAGGTGCACAAGAAGAAAAAAAAATGAAGGAGAAACTGGCCAAAACATTTATGATTACATGAAAATTGTTTACATTTTTATTTTTGTACAATTATGTTTTCCTCCCTTGTAAGCACATCCAGAGTTACTTAAGTATAAATTATGCTGGTCACACTAAAATTGGCAATACCTCTGTTTTATGAGATGGCGCTATATAGCACTAAATCGAAGGCCTTACACAGATGCTCCAGTATAACAGACACTCATATCTTCCCTTCTTACAAGGAATTACAGAGGAGGAGGAGTGTACAGGAAGAGAGGTAGTCTATATTAAATTAAATCAATTATTAGAAACAGAGCCAGGCGGATGTGCCAATATTACCACACGGGAAGCCTTAAGCATTAACAGTGAGAGCCTTTAGTATAATTAAGGCTCGTTTGTTTTTACTGTTTTATTTCCCTAGTGCACCCATAATTCCAGCCGAAAGAGGACACTGATCACTGCTTTTAAAGCAGTAGCGACAGCCATAAAAACGCGTCTTGTAACAAAAAATGAGAAAGAAGGGGAGAAAATCTAAATTATCTGCTGAGTGCCAACAAACAATGAACTATTACCAAAGTAATTCAAAATTTTTACAAGCATTTTTCCATGGTCCCTGCACTCGAATGTCTGGCATGTGTCTTTCAACAAACGCAAGACAGATAAGATTCAGCGGACCTACCCGTCGTTGTGGCCTCTACAAACCAGAGGAGTAAAAAAAAAAAAATAATAATCCATCCAATGAAACCATCGATTATGTCCCCATTTTTTTTTACAAAACTCTTAAATGCTCAAAACATCAGGGGTCCCTGTATACTGTTAAACTTTTTACAGCTCAATTTTCATCCTTTAAATATTGTAAACCCCTGATTCAATATTTCTCCAGAGAGAAATTAGCTCACTTACACTCAAATTAACAAAACTGCGTCATCAGTCTGTGTAGCTGCTGAGTGGAAAACGAGCATTGCCAAAGAGTTACTTCATAGAAGAAAAAAAAAACATGCAGCACAGTCTGTACAGAAGTGAGTAACCTTATCTTAACAAAATACCAAAGGGTCAGAGAGCAACAAAGCACCTTCTTGAGTCCATGTGCACGCAGTCCCACAGTGCTGCTGAGCACTTCTAGTCTGTGCGTGCCTGTTAATAAGCATTTACACCCAGTTATTTGGGTGTCTGTACATAAAGCTGTAGGTGTGAATACTGTAAATATCAAAAGGTCCCGACTTGACCTAGACCTATTATTCTACCTCCACAGACACAGACTGGAAATAATACACTAAGGATGCTTTTATAGGCTCGATTTCCATTGGCTGTAACTACATACTAATGGGAAACTGTTCTACTTCTAGGGGGGGTTAAAAAAAAAATCAGGATAAGTATAACAGTTTAAATGTTCCAGGCACATTTTGTAGTGACATGACGAGTGATGAGGACACTTTTCAACACATGCACACAGACTTCTTTAATTGTTTTGTCTCCGTGGCTTAAATTTATGTCACATTCCAACAGGCCAGCGAGTGGAAAGAGAACGAGAAGAGACTCAAGTGTTTTTTGGCGTCTTCGTGCTAAACTTTTGCCACCTGTCCAAACAAAAGTGCACAAACAGCTTTTCCATTTATTCTCTGGCCACCACAGAACAAAATAAGTCAGATAAACATGTCTGATTTTTGTAAAATCAGACCGTTTGTTTTATATTACATCTGTAACACAAACTCTACATAGTATTTTTTAACTATTTCCTGTACTGATTGATGAAATGATGTTTTCATGTGCAGGTGAGGTAAAAGCAAATAACATAGTTTTTCTTATTTTTAACTATGTGACGTGAGCTCAGTGTTTGCACTTCACTTTGCTGTGTATGTTAGGCACTATCAGCTTCTTTGGCAACACTGCAAACACAAACCAGTTGCTCCCTGTTGCATGAAATCCCTGCTTGCTTCAGGACCTGTACTATTAAACTGTAACCGCCACGCCAAACTGATCTCTACTGAAAACATAAAAGTATACAACTTAAGAACATTACAACAGGCAACAAAAATCCCCCCCGTCACCCTTTGTTCTTGCACTCTGTACAGTCTTGCTTCCTCAACCATAAAAAGATGCCCTTTTAGATTACATTCAATGAGCTCTGTAGTGGATTATGTTGTAGTGTGGATTATGGGATTAAGATATACACATACAGACTCTGACCACTGTGCCCCACTGGAAAAAAAACACAGAATGAGAGCCTGAATAATTCTGGATTTTATTTTTTTTACCAATCAGTTCATAACCTTTATGTGTTTTTTCTGGAGTCTTTCCATTAAAATTAAACTGAGACTGTTCATCTCTTTGTAAATGAGCAAACTTTCAAATTCAGCAGGGTATCAAATAATCATTTCCCCTGCTGTATGTATTAGTCAGATGCTTCGCTGACCCTTGACGTGATCCCGTGAGAAACACGGATGTAGAGGAGAACACGCCCGACCAGTTCATCGGACGCTATAATCAAAGCAATAGACACCAAACTACTGCTATCACCTGCAACACATTATGATATTTCATGCAATATTTTGTAAGCAACTCAAGTACGAGGCCTTAATGAAAACTAATAGTATGCGATAAAGCTCTACTTTAAATTAGCCACGTTATTAGCGATTTCCCATTTGAAATACGGTTGAAGTGCCAAGTCTATTCCCGCTGCATTGTCGTCTCCATTGAGCCATAAGACAGCAGCAGGTGTGCTGGCTGAATAATTGCTCTCCTACAGAGAGAGTGATGACACATGCTGCTCATCATGTGTTCTTGGCTGTAGAGATTTCAAGTGTTCGTGCGGATGCCGGTCACTCTTAAACCACAGGTGTTTGAGAAGATGAATAGTTTGTTTTTCTTAACTGCTTCAATTCTGCCATTGTTGTGCGCTGGTATAACTAGATCCATCATACACAACATTTCTGCTATTAATGCTGCTGTTGTAGCATGGCTGGCAGCAGAATGGAAAAGTTTGAGTGGTTTGTGGGAAAATGAAGAAACTCTGTTTCTAAACATAAAAAACCACAGTGTGCTTTGGAGGGCATCCATCCATCCTGGTTTGCTACGGAATTAAATCAAACACTATCGATGGCTCAGAGGAGAGGACTTTTGCGGTACAGACTCTCATCTTGCTCTCAGTGTTGCAACAAGTAGCCCAGTTATAGCGATCTAAAAATATGCTCAGGTCTCATGTCAGATTTCTGTCTCATGTTGGTGAAGCTGTGATTATGGTCAGCATTGTTCTGTCTGCACGTAAGATTCCAATTAGTGAATTCTGAGTCATAAAGTGGGTTTTCCTCCACGAGTTAGGGTGTTTAGTTAGGTGATGACGTTAACAGCTGTCACAAATACAGAACATATTAAAAAGAATACTGACAGACACCAGTGCTACCCCTCAGCCCCCTGATAGCTGCAACTATGGTATCAATTTGAAAATCCTAGATGACTTCCTTCTTGAGTTATTGCATTTACAACATTTTCAGAAATCCTCTGGAATTGTTCTTGACATCGAGGTAAGTGAGATTCAAACTCGTCAGAGGTTTTTAGTAGGTGCACCTATGGCATCAATTTCAAAACCCTAAGGTGCCTCGTTCTTGAGTTACTGTGTTCACAAAGTTGGTTTCCATCCTTTAAAACCCAGAGAAGGCCGAGCATGGTGGTCAGCATCTGGCGTCTTGGTCCCAATTTCCTCCTCCCTCACCTCCATCAGCACTGGCTTTATCTTTATGTGGCTTTTACAGTTTGTGTATTAAGTGTTAGTTGTATGGGGAGTCACCAGCACTCCTGGTGGACTAAAGCTAGTTTAGGGGAGAAGCCTGAATCTGCCAGCCCGCTCTGAGGTTGGTTCATAGTCTTCTCCTGCGTGTTTTAGCCGGGGCTCCCATCTCTTTTTGTTGCAGTTGTTTGTAGGTCACTATTTTCATTATTAAAGGCTTGTTGAATGGCGGCAGTGAGACCGCAACACTTTGTACAATACAAAACATCACTACAGCTTCAGCTGAGTTATTGTAGTTCTTCTTAGTTTGTACGAGGACGATTTTGTTTTTCTCTTAAAGTTTACATTGTCTCGGTTTAAAGCTTATGTAACCTCTAAGCTTGAGGGACTCATCCACTTAAATCCTGCCTTTCCTAGCACTTTGCTCACACACAGCGAGCAGTATCACATCATATTTAAACTCTCCTCACTGTAACATTCAGTGAGGAAGCTGCATGGTAACATCAGAGCAATGGATGCAATATTTTCCCCCTATTTTCATACATTTTAAATAAGCGCTGTTTTGGAAAAACACTTGACAAAAAACACAAGCTTTTTGATGATGTGAAGTGTGAGGTAAACACCCCCCTCCCCTCGACCGTTTCTCACTCCCACACACACACACACACACACACACACACACACAGTCGCTCTTTGTCTCTCACAGACAGCCCAGTGATCCACAAAACATTGTGACAGCCTAGTTACACTGACAGCTCTCTCTCTCTCTCTCTCACACACTCACGCATACACAGCTATTACTGCAGATACTTGACAGCGAGACTTAGGAAGTGCTTGTGTGTGTGAGACTGAGGTATACACAACTCCGGTTAACTCCATGGTAACTAAGGGTAGGACAAATTTTGGTGTGACGACATATCGGAGTGCTTTTTCTTGTGAAAGCTTTCTGCAAAATACCCTAACTAAAAATTATGTCACTTTTCAGAGCCAAACTTTATTTCAGACTCATGACTGAGACTGAGTCATAAAAACACAAATATTTCTACTGAAGTAAATACTGTAAAGGAAAGGGTTACTGGTAACAACATTATGAATATAATAATTATGGAGCTACTTTGAAGCCAAGAGAAATGAGCTATTCAGTGGATCCTTTCATCTGAAAGACGAAGATGAAATTCACCACGAATCTTCCTTCAGTACTTCAGACCTGTTTTACTTGATGGCATCTGGTTCTGACCCCAAATTTTGATGCTTTTATCTGCTCTTTAATGACTGTTTAGGTTTTCTGCTACACTTAAAACATGGATGTAATGTCGGGGGGAAACCAAGGCAGAAGTGTGTTAAAACTGTGCATTATATTTAATGGCCACTGGGGGCTGATTCGCGTGGTTGCAAAAAGCCTTCTGTACCTATAGGAGTCAGGAAAACGGCTTCTGTAAACACTTTCCTGATGAGTTTATCGGCTCAGTCACTCATTTCGGGTTCGTCGGGTCATTTTTTAAGATTTTGTAAATTCTGGTCATACTGTGTTAAGAGAGGATTATTTTGGGTTTGCCCAATCACAAAATAAGAACTTGTGATTGACAAGTCGTTAGCCAAAGAGCATGCGCTTTCACACTCAGACCTGCCTCTTCTCATCGCATCGGGTTTTAGTGAAAACATCTAAAAGCTTCAAAACAGAACTTCACAAACAAGTGGGTGACAGCAGGGTAGTTTATGTTCTTACCCAGCACTCAAACCATATTTTATACTGCAAGCTGCAAGCTGCATCCAGCATTTGCTAATTTAATCAACTCAATGTCATTTGAAAAGAGGGTCATCAGTCATTAAATTCAGCATTTCATTGATCTTTTCCTCCAGCTTTCTTGGGGTAACTTTCACATTTACTCACAGATATTCTGAAGCATCACAGGTGACCCGTCATGTAGGGCGTTAAATACTGTGATACCATTGGTGTGGCTCCTCGGTGAATTCTACTCATAATAGAAAAACATGTGGCCAATGCAGAGAAACAAGTCACTCAGTGTT
This sequence comes from Oreochromis aureus, assembly GCF_013358895.1. Lineage (NCBI taxonomy): Eukaryota > Metazoa > Chordata > Actinopteri > Cichliformes > Cichlidae > Oreochromis > Oreochromis aureus. The sequence continues at coordinate 6,663,528 of NC_052956.1, forward strand.
TCCATCCCACTGTGAAACTAACTGAATATTTATTTTGTTTTTTAATTATCACACAAACTGTTTCTACATTTTATGAGGGGCTCTGAAAAGAAGTTTCCTTTCACTAAATCTGGCATTTTAAAAAAAGATGCTTGTTTGTTGCCCTGGGGCGTTTGGATCATCAGAGAAGTGATTTTCATTGAACCACAGACCACATTAATTAGATCAGCAGAGTTTCTCAAGTTAAGACTTCTTTGTTGGCAGATTGAAACACTAATCAGTCACAGCTTAAAACTACATGATGGATGTTTTATGAAAAGCACCATAAATGACCCTGAGAGAAGCATTTGTGCCTCTAATCTAAGTACAGCATGTTGCTTTGTTGGTATTTCAGAGCCGAGGGGCACATTTTCATTTTGTTTCTAAAAGCAGATTAAATGATTACAATAATTTTTTGTTGCATTTTTTAATAACAAAATGTCTCCAATCTCATCTCATCATGTGAGGACTATCGGTCTATTGTTTTTCAATGACGGATGACAAGAAGTGGCCGCTCACAAACTAATCACGGCAATTTGTTTTATCCCCAGACAGACAAAACTGATGGAAGTAATCCTTTAAAAGACACGTTTTCCTCTAAACAGAATTCCCTGTCGGCTCCCGGTAGCTGCTAGACAAGAAGAGCACAAACGTACTGACAGTCTGGCAGCATCCCAAGTCGACAGTGCCGTCTCAAATCATGTCTGGCTACAGAGTAATAAACAGCACGACATCAATGAGAAAGGAGCTGCACGGGCACAAGAATTATTCTACTCGATCAAACCGAACTAAAAGCATGAGCCATTTCCCTCCATGTTTCGCACACTCACATTTTTACATGTTTCACTCACAGTAATGAAACTGTTTAACTTTTTAAAGCAGAAACCTTTCAGTACTTCTTACATTTAGAGATAATTTGAGTCATTATTCTCTACCGCCGCCAAGTTTTCAAAGACCCGGCAGGCATTAATACACAGCTGGGTGGTAATGGCTAAAATGGAAATTAGCTCTCTTGTGTAACACTGCTGTGTTTGATTAGACCACTGTGCCTCTCTTTTAAGTTCTGCTAAGTACTTGAAGTTTGATGGTGTTACACAAATCCCCTTAGAATAAAAAAGAAAACCGATCAAACCACCAACAACAACAGCAAGTAGCAAGAAAATGAAAAAACTGCAGTCATACTGGCAGATAAAATCAGCAAAACCACCAAATCCTCATTCTAATGAATAACAAAACTAAGCTCTAGTTCACCTCTCCCACAGAAAACCAAATTACAAAAATATTAAGCCAAACTGTTGTTGCTGTGAGCACATTTTACCCACAGCTCCCACAGAAAACCAAATTATTGAGACTCTCATGTGAGCTGACAGCGCCCTCTGGTGGTTCAGTTTTGCCTCTGACGCAACAAAACAGGGCTCAAAAATAACTGTGTGAGTTTGTGTGTTTACTAACCAAGCTGTAGTGACGTTTCAGTGTGGTAATATCCATCTTGCTGCTTCTTCTTCAACATAGAACAAAGATCCACCCGCTCAACCGTCTGATCTCCAAAAAATCTGCGGTGATGAAATGAAAAACAGTCACAATGACAGAAGATAAAGACGCAGCGAGCACTGAGGCCTCCAGCAGATAATAAAGGCAGCTGTCAGTCATATAGCTGCTTGATGGGAAAGAGCAGCGGGGGTGACAGCCAAATTTAAGCCTTTTTCACACGCAGCAGGTAGGAGAGAGAAGATGAGCACTCGTAAGCTGGGAATTCAAAGGATTATTACCTGCGCTATTCTCATGCTGGAGTGATCAGATGTCAAATGTATTTTGCACCTGGGAGATGGCTTTAAATACAAGGCATACTAGGTTTCTGTGTAAATTTGCATCTTAAAAACTACAAAAAAAGAGTCAAAACATTACGAGATGCCATAATGTTCAAGCACCGTGTCATCTATAGCAGCTGTTTGAGTCATACAATGGCCCAGTGCACAAGAAGTCCAAACCTTATAATGTGCTGTGCAGATTATGAATTTTTCATTGTATGAGAAACAAAGTACCTACTTGTCAGTGTAGTTGGAGTAAAGGGCCGGGTCCACACGCTTTATACCCTGAGAGAGACAAAGGAGAAATGAGTCGTATTAGTCACAGGTTGCGATAAACAAAGTGAAATTTGTGCACGCACACGCACACACACACACACACACACACACACACACACACTGACAGGAAGAAGACAAGTACGCCGCCCGGCAGGCACCAGGAAGGATAAAGTAAGATAAAGTGTCAGAGGGAACAAGATAGATGCTATAATTCTTCTTCTTTCCTCATCACCAACTCTAAAGTGATATAAATTCAATTTTCTTCTTAGTTATTAATTCTAATGCCCATTATCAGTTTTTGCTGGAGCCATAATGTGACATTTACCTACGGCTGAAACATTTTAACAGCTGCTGAGGGGAAGGGGAGGGAGAAGCAACAGGGCAGATGGTGTAGTTAAAGGCAGCTTTTTATTAAAAACAACGCAAACCTGAGATCGGAGTTTTGAAGCTCTGGACAGCTTCATAATGGTGAGGTGGGGTTCAAACCCTCGGCAGTCTCCTTGCAGAAGCCCCTGCTCCTCAAAACGGCTCCGCAACAACTCTGCAACAGACGTGCGCACATTTATTTTTAATATAAACTTTCACCAAGTGAATCATTCAATTAAATACTGAAAATAAGCACATTAAAAAATTCAGCACATTTTCACAGCAAACCAAAATAAGCACATTTAATAAACTAAAAGGAAGGATGGCAACCTTAGAGAATATGACGTGGATTCAAATGCACAATAACGTAACTCCATTTATTCCGCTCAAGCATCTCGACTCCCTATTATAGATTTTTTTTTACTGCTATAACAGAGTACACAAATGGAGCGGCCACAGACGGCTGAGAATGTGTGTCAGATGATGTGGGGAAAAAAAGCTTTTAGCCCAAATATCATTTAGCTACTGAGATAAAGATAGATAAGTGAACAAAGGCGTAAACACACAGACAAGCCTGCAAGGACAAATATACAGACAAACAGTGTTTAGAGTCAGACTACAGAGGTATTTTTAGATGAGGAGCTCTACAGGGAGAGAAAGGTTAGTATATAATCAATACCAGTGGTGGAAAGTACAGACAAGATGACGAGAGGGCCTGACTTCCTGCCTTATATTTCCTTTGCTTGTAGCACTTCCCATAAGGACGTTTGATTTGTAGATCTTCTGTTCCTACAGAGTAATTTTCCACAAAAATAACAACTGGAGCCCTTCTTTATGAATGCTGCTTGTTAAATCCCACCTTATCTAAATGCTTCATAAGCAGGGCCTTAAAAGAAGCTTCAGTCTACATGAAAACTTTAAGGTTTCAACACAAAAATCTCTAATGTTACTACTAATGAGAAAAGCCCTACAAACTCCGACATTCACAGGCGGTGGGGGTGCCATTACATTCCATTCATCCCATAAAATGTAACTCTACACCTTTAACTTGTTTAATATGCAAAGATCTATGACTTTCATATCAGCCCTTTTACATTATCCTTCCACTTGCCTGCAACTCGTCCCCCAGAGTCCTCCACACTCTCAAATTCTCCTGCTTGTTTTGATAACCAGATGAGAAAAGCCCCGGCATTAATGTCTTAATCAGGAGGTCCTGGAACAGGTCCTGGTGGTGCTATGCTGGGAAGGGGAGTGGGGAGGTGTCGCACAACTATTCATTAAACAAAATTCAATACACCCGTCCAAGCAAAGCTTTTACATACATTAACATTAGTGCAGTAAAAGCTTCCCAGCCAAAGAAACATCAGCATTTCCTTTGAACCTCATCTGTCACTTTCTCTCCTCTGTCTGCGTTTCCGTTTCGCCCGGAGGAGCACAGGAGACGTACACGACGAAGCAGAGAGCAGAGGAAAGAGCAAAACACCAGCACGAACGTAACATCATCCAAACAGCATCGCAACACAGCGATTCTGAGATACCTGGCACGCTGCTTTGAAAGATTCATGGCATCCATGCAACCAAAAGATTAAAAAAAGCTGCATTAAAGTGCGAAATATGAATTTATTCCCTGCATTTTGGTCTCAACGTCCATCAATACCATTCAATTTTAATGCAAGTGTTATCAGCTCTCCAGTTAGCATTCCCCACTGTCCGCCATTTAGTATTACCTGGTATTGTTCTCTGCTTCAAACAGCTTCAAGTTTCACTAAGAAGATTGATATCTGGTGCCAGCTTACTGATAATTGTATCATAACAGGATGTGATACACTATATAGTGATATCAGCATTTCATCCCACCCCTTTTAAGTTAGATAAACCTTGTCCCAAATCACCAGCTCTGGCAAGTTAGCCCCAGCTAATAATTGCCATGCCCGAAACCCATCGCTGTCTGATTCACTGTTTTTGAGACTTAGATAAAATAAAATCCCCCTCAAACTCTGATATCAAAAGTAATAATATGTAGAAACGTTGCCCTTGTAGCTCTGTCTAAAACAAAACAGCTTCTGTATTGCTGAATTACACCAAACCCTGACACTGAATTCTTTCTGGGATTTGCCTTTGCTTGGCCATAGCATGTAGCACATTTTTGGCTCTCAGCAGCAGATCTCAGCATGAGCGGCTACAAATCCCACAAAAAAGTAATGCTGCCCAAACACTATATGTTCAGTTTAGAAACAATCGAAAAACCTTATGTATCATACACACATTAATTACAGCATACTTCCAATTTAACTGTTAAGGGTGCAAATGGACCGTATTAAGTGAAGGTCACCTCATTCACTCTGTATTATACGTGTGTGTGTTTTAGTGGTGCAAGAGCAATGGAGTGGGAATCCTCTTAGAAATGGCTTAATGTTGTTGCCGGAGGCACAACAGAAAAACAAACACGCAAAAGCTTCTGAAGGCACCCACACACGTGGATTCAGGCACAAGAAGAAAAATGTAGGAACCGAAACGTCGACACGTACAAATGTACACACACACACACACACACACACACACACACACACACACACACACACACACACACACACACACAAAGTGATAACAGAAAAGGAAAAACACTAAAATTTCCATTTTATTTAATCAAATTGACTAAATTACAGATGAGGACGTGTTCACACTGAAAAACAAATCAAAACGTGGAAGTCTCTGCACTACATAGAGTATGACTTTAATCATTTCTACACGTTTGTTTGTACGGTGTATAACTTTGACCTGCAGGTTCTTACCAAACTGGTTGCCATTTATTTTTAGAAATCCACTATTCTCGTCTTACCAGCTCCTCTGTTATCTCTGTGAGATAAACATCAGGCTTAGACTTTCCATGACTTCTGAATGAGAGACTTATGACTCTAAACATCTTAAAGAATGTGCCCTTCCTTCTCTTGAAGTTGTCTAATCATTGATACCCATAAGAAAGGCTCCACCACAGCAAGCATCCACCTGCATTAAGGTGTTTTAAGCTTTGTAGTGTCTCGAGAAGGAAATAAAACCCTCCAACTGTGCATACTTTTAATTGATCTGATATGTAGGAATGTAAGAAGACACTATTAGTTACTAGCAGCTGATTCCAACTTCAGACATCCCTCCAAAGTGCACACCAAGCCAAGTACAATATCACATTAGCACTGAATGATACAATTTCACCCTCTACTAAAGCGTGAAAAGCAATTAGAATAAAAATGTTACTCAGTGCTTTCATACCTAAACACCAAAGAGACAGAGAGAGGAAGGATGACCACAAGAGCAAGAAGCTAAATGTTTGCCACTGACCTGCCAAGCTGTCCAATGTGTGTCTGTGTTGTCCGGAGGCCAGTCCGACAAACACCACCTCCTTCCTGAAATGACTTATCCCTGAGAAGGGCAAGACCAGATCCCTCCCACCCAGCAACTCAGCCAGTGACGGCTCAACCTGAGCCAGCACCGCAGCCGCCCTAAAAGGAAATATACACATGAATATGCACAACACACCAACACGCACACACATTCATGACTTAATCCCCTCTCTCGCTCCCTTCCTGTCATATTACATAATGGGAGAATCTAGTGATTACTAATAACAGCATCTTCTTCTTGATGGGATTAAGCATCACTTCATCACATAACGCAGCTCCGATGTCCCTGAGTGTCACAGAGTTAGCTCACAAAAACACAGACTGTCTTTATATTTCCATCAGCCTCTTAAGCTATGCAAGAACAGCAATTTCACACTCAAATCTTTATTTTTCTACTGATATGTTTGGGACAGATATGTGCTGACAGAGTAAAAAATAACCGAAAATGATCATTAAAAGAAAGTTTAAGATGAAAACGATGTAATGAAATCCATTCCAGGGGTGTTTGTTCACTTTAATTGATACATAAAAGAGGTGATTTTCAATTTAAGCTGACTAATACAAGGGTTACTCTAAAACATGCAAGCCGCTCCAAAAAAATGTACAGCCTGACCGTCGCGGAAGTGCTGAGAGGAAAAGATAAGACACAAGCCACACTTAATGTGACATGTTGGTAATTAGTCACTGCCAACACTGCATCCGTGTCTTTAGTCCATACATTTACTTCCACAACAGGATTTTGGCGAGCTATCAGATTTAGCTGATGTTGTGATAATGTGCAGCTTTAAAGAGGCTAAATGGGATTCAATAAGAAAATTTGATTCTGACAGTAAACTAGTTTGAGAGCACTCTGTTTGATTGAAGTTCGGCATTTTAGAATTACTGTGCATTTTATGCTCAGAGAACAATAAAGAAAATGGAGAAACCGGAACAAATAGAACAATAGAACAAACAATAGAACAAACTAGATGTTGTTCTAGTCAACCTACATCCCAAGACACGACACCTGCTGTCACTGAGTACACCCCTGCTACATCCATGCATGTGTGCATGTTTGGCAAAAAAATAGAAAAAAAAAAAGCTGCTGAGGATTGTCCGCATGGAAGAGGAGGAGCGACCCAACACAGTAATCTGGGTGATACAATGATCTCAGTGAGGGGCAGAAATTTGTTTTGGTAAAACAGTTTTTTGTTGCATAGCTTTGGCCATTTTATTTGCCGCCCCTTCTCTGAGCCTGGGTCTGCTGGAGGTTCCTTCCTGTTAAAAGGGAGTTTTTCCTTCCCACTGTCACCAAGTGCTTGCTCATAGAGGGTTGTGCAATACCGAAGGGATTTCTTTCTGATATCTTTCTGATTACCTTAAAATATAAAGCACTGTGAGGTGACTGTGGTTGTAATTTGGCACTAAGTATACCTGAGTTGAACTGAGTCTTCTTAGGTACAATAATGAACCTCAGAACAGCCCTATAATGTAGCATCCAATGTGTGTTATTAAAAAAAAAAAGCTCTGAAGGAATAGATCAAAGAGCTGCAACAATGTGTGTGTGAATGTGGCTCGCAGTGCTGGAGTGATCAATAAGACCAGAAAAGTGGAATATAAAAAGCAACCCACAACACTGTGAGCACTTAGATGATCATTTTCAGGCTCACAGAGAGATGCTCTGCTGTAACTAATAACATTAACAATAGTCGTCTTTTTACTGTTACTACTCAAGGCCATTTTTAATGCTATGAGTAACAACTGAGTTCAAAATGGCTGCTGTAAAAAAGCATTTTGTTGTGGGATCAACAGAAGACTTTTGTGATAGAAGTCATTTTATTATGTCGCAGTAAGAAAAGGATGGGTATCTAAATGATGAACTTCTTCAGTTTGAGGGCGACTCTTATTCAGAGCAAAGTTTACTTCCTGTTGTAACTACTAAAACATAATTTATTGCTGTCATGAACAATATAATGTCTGCTTTTTACTGTTACTGTGCTATAGCATGACCAAAATATGACATGCACTCACATTCTACAATCTAATTATAGTTAGTTAAAGAAGCAAAGATCATTTCATTTCATATGAACTTCTGTGTGTGTGTGTGTGTGTGTGTGTGTGTGTGTGTGTGTGTGTGTGTGTGTGTGTGTGTGTGTGATGTGGATGTCAGCATGCGCACCAACTCACAGGTCTACTTGCTCCTGATTGGCAAGATGAGTGACTAAAAGCGTGATGTGAAGGGTTGGGACAGGGATCATAGCTTTGGCCAGTCGGGGGTCCTGCTGGAGCACGGCCTCTTGGACCTCACTCACAGCTGAACTTATCTGTCAGTAGACAGAGAGCAGAAGTCAGTTAAAAGCCACGTCCTTAAACTGTGATTTCATATTGACTGTATGAAAGGGGAAATTAAACTGACAGCTATCAGCCTGAGAGAAACTCGAGGTCTGTTAAAGAACACCTGCCAAGGCCCAGGTGAGGTTCAAAGAGTTCGTTACCATAGTAACTGTCCCTTGATTTCCTTCACTTTCTTGTTAACAAACTCAGAGCTTTCTGTAAATCCACTTTCTGGAGGAGACCCTTTTTTTTAAACAACCAGCTTCTGATAGACGAAGAAAGGAAAGATGTCTGGGGGTGGTTTTTCTTTCTATTTTGTGGTTCTACGGAGAGACACTTTCCATAAAAAGTATTTACAATGTGCATAACTCCACCTGCTCCAGCTCCTTACCTGAGTGTTAGTGATGGGGATGGAAACAAAGTAATTGGGTCGCTGGCTCTCTTTCTTTTTCTTCTTCTTGTCCCCGTCGTCCTCACTGTCCACTCGGCCCTCGCTGTCTCCTCGCTTTCTCTTTCTCTTTTTCTTAGTTGACTCTTGGCTGGGGACTATGGACAACAGCAAAATGAAAGCTGCAATTAAAAATATCAATTAAAAGGTCCCAAATCGCGAAAACACATCCTATTTTGTTATGTAGTTCTAATAGAGTTGGAGGTGTAAAATATAAGCTATGAAAATATGAAGTTGCTTCTGATTCCGTTCCTCCAGCACCAACACCAGTACATAAAAACTGGACATCACACTAAGGATTTGCATAAAAATAAATATAATACAGGATCAGGACAGTGAAAACAGACCACTTATTAGCCACAAGGTGCCCGTTTGACTTGTCATCAAGGCTTCTTAATAGTGGGGAAAAAAATGCTGCTAATTCAAGTAATTATAAAACATTAGGAACATACATAGTGCTTTCCATGTCGTTGGGCTGGTCAAAGCAAATGGAAGCTCTGACAATAAGTTTTCAGAAGTATCAGATGACTTCAGCGTTTTCTTCATCAGTTTCTTCCTCTCCCTCCTCAGCTTCCTTCTAGTCTTCTTCTCATTTGATCCTGAAGGAGCTGTCAAAAAAACAAACAGGTTTAGCATACTGTATATACATGAACTGAATATACAAATGAAAATAAAAGAACAGACATGCAGTCACAGGCATGGAGTGTTACCCACAGATTTGACACGGCTCATGAAATAGTGTGCTAGACACAGCACCAGAACCCAAAATGATGATACCCAAAATCTGAAAGTCTGAGAATCATACAACTGGTATTGGTACTGAGTACTAAGTTTCTGGCACTGTAACATCTTTACAGTGTGCTTAAGTTGCTTAAGTGCAGAATGCCGGCATAGAAGATCGTGTTCTACTAACGTTAAATTATTACTACTGTATGAGTAGTCATCTAAATTGCATCTGGACTTTGACTCAGGCAGAACCACATAATAAAACGTGTTATGCCATAAGCTTAAGAGTTTCTGGCAAAAACTTAAAGTTATGTTTGGTCACCTCATAAGATTTTAAAAAGCAGTTATGAAACCTTTTTTCATTTAAATTCAATCATGCAAGGACACGTGGCAGGCGTGTTTACTAGTCTATTGTTTTCCACGCTCACATTTGATAAATATCACTTTGCTAAATAAAACACAGATTTCAAATTATGTGGTACCAAGAAGCCTACAAAAAAAGAGAATTTATTCCCCAATTAAACTAAAGATTATCAGTATTGTATGACAGTTTCAAGCAGTTTGTCAAACTTACTGGACACTGAGGCGGCTTCAGTATCTGCAGGACTTTCCTGGACCTCCATGCCGACTGCCCCTGTCTGGGCTGAAGTCATCACCATCTCTCTCAGCTCCTTGTGCTCTTCTCCGACCTCCTTTCCTGCCAGATTTTCATCACCACCATCACCCTCATCATCCTCATCTGATGCAACTGCAGTTGTGTCTCTTCCGTAGGAGATGCTGGCTGGCAGCATATCACACACGGTGAGCAGATGATGATAGGACGGTGCTGTCACCTAAAACAGAGAGGCCATGTATCATTTCCAGGTTACACTTTCTGCAGCCAGCTTGATTTTTCTCTTCATTACCTGAAATCTGAACCGCTGTGCAGGCGGCTTGAGGCGAAGAGCTCTGGCTTGTTGGTAATGACTGACAGATACTGAATGATGACTCCTAAACGGCACTTCATTAACAGCACATATCCTCTGTAAACACGCGTTTTGTGAACGCTTAGACCCGAGGCACAATATCACACGGCTGAAGATCATAACACACAAGTCTGTTCAATTTTAGATATAAACTTTTAGATTTTTAAACAGAGAAATATGTAAAGTAGGCATCACAGAGAACAACATTGCAACTACCACAAAAAAAAACAAAAACAAAACACAAGTCTGCAGCTTCTTACGAAACTCAAAAGACTGGCTTTACCTCCGTTTACAACACCTGTTGAAGTATATCAGAGCCATGCTGCAGAACATCTGCTGAGCTACACAACTGTTAGCTAACTCTCTCTAACGGAGCTGTGCTAATGTTTATCAAACTAAACGAAATACGCGCACATTTTTCTTACTTTTCTTTATATCGAGCTGGCGCAAAAAGCACGCAGGTGGTAGTGTTTGTATCAAAACTGGTAAGGTACATAACACAAAATAATATTCATGCCAACGCGCTAACTAGCAGGACCTACCGGAAGCATTCATTTGTAAACAATATCAAACTTCCGGTCTAGAAAAAAAAAACACTTTCAAAGTAAAAGTACAAGTTATATGTCCTCTCCATTTAGGAAAAAAAAAGACACTAAAGACACGATCATATTCATCCAGCTTAGTTTAACTTCATATTTACAGTTTTTTTCCACCTTAATTTTCCCTTTCATGAATGCCTTTCTGCAGAAGCTCTACGCCCCAGGGGGCCTCAAAACACAGTTTAAGAACCACAGTGCTAATCTAAAGAATTAATAACACGTCATTTATGTTACATTAATTTGGTGTTGCTAGCAAATCAAAGGACCGGATTAAACGTAATTATTCCGTCAAATACTAGAATACAGCGCAGTTTATGTTAGTTCATTTTTATTTAGATGACAAACTTTACACCAGCCATAAAACAAACAAAAAAAAAGTTTTTCACATACACAATTTTTCATTTTCTATGAATATAATGTATACATGTATAAAGTGGGCTTATCACTGAATATGTGGTCTTTACATTCTTTAGTCCTTCTTAGTGTGAGTAAAAGCCAAGAATATAGAAAATAACAGCAGAAACATTAGCTGAACTAGGTTAAATTATACTGTAAATACACTGGTGTTTTGAGGACACCTCAATTTTTTAAAAAATAAGGGAAAAAAGAAAAAGAAGACAACAGATGTTGTATTTACATTTTTATTCACAATTTTAAACATTGGCTTGATTTTTTTTCTGAAAGATGAAATTAACTTGCAGATTTACATAGCAACCGTGAAACTAATCACAATACATTTGACTTTGATAGAAATGCATTGATTATTTATCTTAGTGATCAAAAGACTTACGGTGTCACTGTGTACATACAGCTGTAACTGTCACTTTTGTTTTTTTAGAGATAAATAGCAGTTGGTACAGTTGAAAGTAGTTTTATGACTATCTACACCCTATATACTGTGTCTCTGACCTCTTCTTTGACACTTCATGATCATACCTGTTGACTCTGCAACTACCCTTACAGCTGAAATATCTTAAAGTACTGAAATAAAGACCACAAAGGCAATTCTGTGCTGCCCTTTTGTTTCACAATGCACAAAATAATTCTTTTGCATGATCAAAACCATAAAATCCTCAATTTCTATGCAAACGGTCAGAGCAATCTACACTGCTCAAGTGATACAGTGCAAAAAAAAGCGGATTACAAAAGAGTAATGCATGGGACATATTTACAGTTTCTTTGACTTGTTATATCTGACTTTACACTATCATTATTTACCAAAAAAGGATTGAATTCTCATTAATGAATTACTAATACTACCACCACTATTACTACTTTTAGCAGCCACATTCTGTGTCTTTCCAGTTGTATCTGTAATTGTCTGAATATCTGCGTGCTTCAGTAATGCATCTCGAATTTCAGAAATGGCACTGTTATTTTGCTGACACTGCAACAATCCATTCACTGTCTCATGGTAGAATATATGGAATGGTGACACAACATTAGAAACATTAGTCTGTATTTTCATTAAAGTTAGATGTTTGGGTTCATGTGCGTGATGCATCAAAACCAGAATGACAGGCTGAGAACCTACAGAGAGCAAAAAAGAGGACGTATTATGAGAACATAACATAACAGTGGAAAAGTATTAAAAGAAATAAAAATTTGAATGGCCACAGATTAGACAATATTCATGCCATTCATGATGCTTTTAAAATCTCTTAATTATTATGAGTTACTTTCAGGTCATATTCTCAACCTCAAAAATGTCTCATTGAACACAACTGCAATTTTTTGAATGGATGTTTAATTTAATTCTTTCCCTTACCTGTGACTCGCTCCATGGCTGCATCAATATCTGTCCCCATACGTGAAGCAATGGGACAGAAGACAATAATGGCCTGGCAATTCTGATCGCTTCCTTCCTGTTTGATCAAATTCAAATCAGGATCCTCACTTACAGACTTTACTTTGTCCAGTATCTGCTGATGGGCATTAAAAGTTTTTCCACTGATCACCATCTTGTACTTCAGTGTGGCTATAGAAATAATACAAAAAAATTACAAATAAAGAGCAAGTTAAATTCGCAGGAGAATCAAATTAAATATTCTGGAATACAGTCATTCATGGTAAATAAAATAAAAGGCTTTTATTCAGTGAGTGAAATTAATTTATTAATGTAGCACAACAAATTCTTGCTAAAACTTCCTAAAAATTAATAGAATTATTAACAGAGCTTTCCTAGTCTTTTAAATATAAAGTCTTGAGTTGAAGAGGTTTTAAACATAGTGATTTAGATCACCTAAGTACAAATATAAAAATGTTAAGCATTCTCGAAAAGTAGTATGTATATTTAGGTAACTATACACTTTACAATATGCAGCCGAAATTTAAAACATTTTAGGGTTGATTAATACAATACAATTTTTTAGAGTAAAACAAAATATAAAGGCTAATAGATCCTAATCATTTGATACACTATAATGCCAAACGTATCTGCTTTCACACACATATGAACTTTAGTGGCATACCATTCTTAATCCATATGGTTGAATATGATGCCAGCCCCATGTTTTCAGCTATAAAAGTTTTCAGCTCTTCTCATCAGGCTTTCCACAATGTTTAGGAGTGTTTATGGAAATTTTTGAGCATTCTTCCAGAAACACATTTGTGAGGTCAGATACTGATGTTGACGAGAAGCCCTGGCTCGCAATCTCTGCTTTAATTCAACCAAAAGGTGTTCTGTAGGGATGAGGTCAGGACTCTGTCCAGGCCAGTCAAGTCAGTAATGGCGTGCTTTACACCACTGCATCTAACACTTTGGACTTATTCCCATGACTCTGTGCACTATAAACATCAGGATCGTCTGTGATTTTACGTGGCCTGCCACTTGGTGGCTGAGTTGCTGTTGTTCCCAATCACTTCCACTTTGTAATAATACCAGTAACAGCTGACTGAAATATTTAACAGTGAGAAAATTTCACTACTGGTTTTGTTCGTGGAAGCAGTCTGCATGGCTAGGTGTTTGATTTTATACACCTATGACAATGGAAGTAATTAGAACACCTGAAATAAGTCGTCTTGGTTAGTGAATACTTGTGAATACTTCTGGCAATATTGTGTGTATAACAGTGTATTGAGTTAGATTTTTGCGATTTTTTAACATATAATAAGTGAATATTGAATATTACCTGGAGTTGGAAACAGTAACACCTGGTCAGTAATACAACCTTACATTCTAACAGTGAAAAGCTAAATTTACCTTGTCTTTTCTCTGGATGGTCACGCTTGACAGTAGTAGAGCGTGAGGAGTGCAATGCACTACTGGCAGCTGTTTTCAATAAACATTTAAAACAGCATTAAAATTTAATAATAGCCATACATAGCTCCATATGCATGTGTCTGTGTGACTGGAGTGTAAAGTAAAAGAAAGTGAGATTTACCTTGTTGTGTTTGTGGAGGGTCACCAGTTTGGCTATTGTGACTACTTGACAAAGATCCTGTTGAGTACAATGACATAACACATTTACAAGAAATTAAAAAAAGAAATCTTATGAACGTATGTAAAAATCTTAACTGTATTCTAGTGATAATTTACCATATAGTCATATACCATAGTTATATACTATATGTAAGGGGTTTCTGAAAATCTATCCTGTAAATGACAATATAGCAGCAACATACCATGGCTGAGTCATGGTCAGATATTGTGTCTATTCAGTATTGAAGACATGGGTTATGCATATTCAGCATAAATGGACTGGATCAGATAAAAAGCTTTACTTATGTTAAGTTGAAGTGTGCTACCCTCTGTAAAAGCTTTGAATCTGCACTCATGAACTTAAAACACGCTAATATTAGACTAAAAAAAACCAACTGGTTTAAAACCTTTCTCCTGGTTCTGCAATGGTTGAGATTTCCTGAAGTCCTCCAGTTGATTGATATGTGCATCAAGGAAATCCTGCATTTTATTCATTTGGATCTTCATTTCCTTCAACATTTTCAGGTAGTCCACCAAGACTCCATTTTCGGTTAAGGCAGCTGGATGGAAAGATTTGTATAAGTTATGTATAAAAATCTGCAGGTCATATTTTAAAACTGCCCCAAAACATCCTAAATCCATCCATCTATTTTCTTCTGCTTATCCAAATCCATCAAACGGAAAAGCCAACAATGTTAGCAGGCCTGTACTTACCGCTGAGAGATTCCTTGAATTCTTTCACAGGCACACCAATTGGTTTCTGAAACAAAGAAAAACAAATAAAAGTGTTTATTGTCCAGATCTGACTTTCTATATGGGTTACACATGTCCATCTGAATCTCTCTCCTATACACAGCTTGCTTGCTTACCTGCATCTGTATTATATCAAAGATTTTCCTTCTCAGTTTGACATTTTTAACTCCAGGGAGCAGCTCACCCAGGTCTTGCAAAGTCAGTGACTGGAGATCTGAGTCACTGGTCAAATCTGCCACTGAAAGAGCAGATCTGTTATTGATCACGTAGTCTCCTGATTATATAAAGTCAGTTCATTGCAATTCAATTTGTGGTTCAGTTAGGTTTTTTCTTGCATAAACGGTAGTCCATGTGTTTCTGACACCTAATACTCATTTGTTGCAACAATGGAGCCTACTTACTGTAACTATGTAAATAAATATTTACATCTTATTTACTCTGACAGTAAGAATCAGGCTACGTCCACACGTACACGGGTATTTTTGAAAACAGAGATTTTCCGTTTTCGTTTAAAAAAAAAACGTAAACGCCAAAAACGAAGAAAAACACTGCCAGGAACATGCCAAAGCAACAGGTGGTGGATATATTCCTAGAAATGTTGGCCAATCAGTAGTCTAGAAGCCTGGGAGGGAAAGAGTAAACAAAGATGGCGCATAGAAGCAGAACTGAGTCCTATGTGTGGAGGGACAGCAACTGTGTGTGTATATGTAAGCATTTAAACACTGCAGAGAGTAAAATTAACAGTAACAGTATTTTGTCCAAGTCCGCCATCGTAGAAATTTATTTCACCGAAACAATGGGAGTGTCCAAATTCATGGGCTGCATCCTCCTGAGGCCGCATTAGTAGGCCGATTACGTCACAGCGACACGATGAAGGCTGTCACAATTCGTAGTCTCCTCCAAATGCAGCCGACAAATGTGTCCTCCTTTTCCCCAAATCTGAAGGATGGGTCGGGTGTGTCCTTCGTGACCCACCATATCCCAGAATTCATAGCGTGGCCCAGCCAATTCCAGTTTTCAACAATGGCGGCCGCTACTAAGTTTTAATATTACTCTTATTACTCTTTCTGGGTCACAAAATAAACTTTTAACATATTTTCAGGTGAGAATGTAGCTGTGTAAACTTCAAATATCTGCATGGTTTATCAAGACATCACATATTTGCAAAAGTGCTCTGACGTTTTCATAGACGTCTGTTACCCACCCGCTGGATAGCTGACCGGGAGCTCGAGGGTCACTAGAGCCGGCGAGAACGGCACAACTCCCGGCACATCATTTTCAGATCACCGCTGTCTTTC
Organism: Oreochromis aureus; assembly: GCF_013358895.1. Taxonomy (NCBI): domain Eukaryota; kingdom Metazoa; phylum Chordata; class Actinopteri; order Cichliformes; family Cichlidae; genus Oreochromis; species Oreochromis aureus. The sequence continues at coordinate 6,679,917 of NC_052956.1, forward strand.
GCTACTCAGGTTAAACATAATATATAAGTCACTTATATAAACTAAAAATGTTATTGTTTGGCTTTTTTCAGTGTTTTATTTGTTCATGAGTAAATCGGTTTGGCTGAGATTAAAGTTATTAGATTAGATTAGATACAGTGGCTTGCAAAAGTATTCGGCCCCCTTGAACTTTTCCACATTTTGTCACATTACAGCCACAAACATGAATCAATTTTATTGGAATTCCACGTGAAAGACCAATACAAAGTGGTGTACATGTGAGAAGTGGAACAAAAATCATACATGATTCCAAACATTTTTTACAAATAAATAACTGAAAAGTGGGGTGTGCGTAATTATTCAGCCCCCTGAGTCATTACCCCTGAGAACCACCTTTTACTGCAATTACAGCTGCCAGTCTTTTAGGGTATGTCTCTACCAGCTTTGCACATCTACAGACTGAAATCCTTGCCCATTCTTCTTTGCAAAACAGCTCCAGCTCAGTCAGATTAGATGGACAGCGTTTGTGAACAGCAGTTTTCAGATCTTGCCACAGATTCTCGATTGGATTTAGATCTGGACTTTGACTGGGCCATTCTAACGCATGGATATGTTTTGTTTTAAACCATTCCATTGTTGCCCTGGCTTTATGTTTAGGGTCGTTGTCCTGCTGGAAGGTGAACCTCCGCCCCAGTCTCAAGTCTTTTGCAGACTCCAAGAGGTTTTCTTCCAAGATTGCCCTGTATTTGGCTCCATCCATCTTCCCATCAACTCTGACCAGCTTCCCTGTCCCTGCTGAAGAGAAGCACCCCCAGAGCATGATGCTGCCACCACCACCATATTTGACAGTGGGGATGGTGTGTTCAGAGTGATGCGCAGTGTTAGTTTTCCGCCACACATAGCGTTTTGCATTTTGGCCAAAAGGTTCCATTTTGGTCTCATCTGACCAGAGCACCTTCTTCCACATGTTTGCTGTGTCCCCCACATGGCTTGTGGCAAACTGCAAACGGGACTTCTTATGGTTTTCTGTTAACAATGGCTTTCTTCTTGCCACTCTTCCATAAAGGCCAACTTTGTGCAGTGCACGACTAATAGTTGTCCTATGGACAGATTCCCCCACCTGAGCTGTAGATCTCTGCAGCTCGTCCAGAGTCACCATGGGCCTCTTGGCTGCATTTCTGATCAGCGCTCTCCTTGTTCGGCCTGTGAGTTTGGGTGGGCCGGCCTTGTCTTGGTAGGTTTACAGTTGTGCCATACTCCTTCCATTTCTGAATGATGGCTTGAACAGTGCTCCGTGGGATGTTCAAGGCTTGGGAAATCTTTTGTAGCCTAAGCCTGCTTTAAATTTCTCAATAACTTTATCCCTGACCTGTCTGGTGTGTTCTTTGGACTTCATGGTGTTGTTGCTCCCAATATTCTCTTAGACAACCTCTGAGGCCGTCACAGAGCAGCTGTATTTGTACTGACATTAGATTACACACAGGTGCACTCTGTTTAGTCATTAGCACTCATCAGGCAATGTCTATGGGCAACTGACTGCACTCAGACCAAAGGGGCTGAATAATTATGCACACCCCACTTTGCAGTTATTTATTTGTAAAAATGTTTGGAATCATGTATGATTTTCATTCCACTTCTCACGTGTACACCACTTTGTATTGGTCTTTCACGTGGAATTCCAATAAAATTGATTCATGTTTGTGGCTGTAATGTGACAAAATACTTTTGCAAGCCACTGTAAAATGAAACTTTATTAATCCCTCGGGTGGGTTCCTCCTTGGTTTTCACACAGCTGAATAAACATCAAATAGAAATCTGATTAAACAGAAGTATGAGATGGTCTAGAATTTACACCAGTGTCCTGTTATATTTTAGATAGCAAGGAGCAGACGGCCGAGTCTAGTAAACTCCACCGAGACAGCGGTGAGGCAAATCTGAAGGCTAGACTGTCCCATTTCACAGCCGTCTACTTCCGGCCTACCAACCTTCTGAGGACCCGGCCCACGTAGACCGCGAAGGCCAGGTCCTCAGGAGGATGCAGCCTAAGGAGGAGGCGTTCAATCACTGATGAGCCAAAGAAAATAGCCAACTTCTGTGCGAAGTTTTACAGTAACCTCTACACTTCCAAATATTGTCAGAAGTTGGCTTCTCAGTTCTTTGACTCCATCCCTAATGTTAACCAGCTGTCCAAAGAGGACAGTGATTTCTGTGACAGACCAGTCTCTTTGAAAGAAGTTTCAGTCAGCTAAAATGTAATAACTCCCCAGGTCCTGATGGTTTAACGACAGAATTTTATAAAACATTTTCCGATATCTTAAACCCCTTCCTAAAAGAAGTTTACATGGAAAGTGTAAATAAAGGCTCACTCCCCCCGACATTATGCCAAAGTTTGATTACGCTTATCCCTAAACCCAGAAAAGACCCACTCTTACTTGACAACTGGCGACCAATATCTTTAATAAGTAATGATTATAAAATCTTAGCACTCTTACTAGCCAAAAGACTGAAATTAGTACTAGACCCTGTTATTGATAAATGCCAGTCAGGGTTTATGCCAAATCGACATATCTCTAATAATATAAGACTGATCTTAGATATCTTAGACTACTCTGAGCTTGTTAAAGATGAAAGCCTCTTGCTTTTTTTTGGACTTCTACAAAGCGTTTGACTCTCTGGAACACGAGTTTATTTTATCTACTCTAGATAAATTTGGCTTTGGTACCTTTTTTAGTAAATGTGTTAGACCCTTTATACTAATGGTAATAGTTCCATTAAACTTCCTTGTGGTACTTTCCCCAGATTTTCTCTTAAACATGGGGTCCGCCAAGGGTGCCCCTTGTCTACTTTTCTCTTTGTGTTAGCAGCACAGTGCTTAAATCTACAGATCAAAGCAAGTCCAGTCAAAGGTATTAACATGGCAGGAAGAGAGATTTTTATCAGTCAGCTGGCAGATGACACAGTGCTCTTCCTTAAAGATGTTTCTCAGGGTTCAGTTGCAATCAGCACCCTTGAGTCTTTCTCCAGAGCATCTGGCCTCTTCCTCAACCTCAATAAGTGTGAACTGCTACCAGTGAACAAGTGTACTGTGTCCCATGTTTCCAGTATTCCAGTGAAAAGTTGTGTAACATATTTGGGAATCGTTATTACCAAGGATGTGAATTCTAGGAACGCTCTAAACTTTAACCCTATCATCAATAAAACTCAAAATGTCCTCAACAATTGGTTGCAAAGGGATTTGTCCCTAAAGGGTAGAACGTCGCTCACCAAGGCCGAGGGTTTTTCTCGTCTGACCTATGCTGCTCAATCTTTACGTGTCACTAACTCTACATGCAAATCTGTTGATAAAATATTATTTAATTTTCTGTGTAAAAACAAAATTCACTACATTCGCAAATCCGTAGTTATGAACAATTATAACAATGGTGGCTTAAATTTGATAGATCTCAGCTCCCTAAATTATACTTTCAAAATAAATTGGATTAAAAAGCATCTCAAAAACCCTAACTCTATGTGGAACTTCATTTCTCATCATATCTTTTCACATTTGGGTGGCTTGGACTTTATTCTTCTCTGCAACTACAATATTCAGAAAATCCCAATTAAACTCTCAAACTTTCACCAACAAGCTCTTTTGGCATGGTCCTTGATCTATAAACATAACTTTTCTCCACAAAGATATTATATTTGGAACAACTGTAACATTATTTACAAGAATAAGGCACTATTCTTTGAACACTGGTTTAATAATGGTATTCTTCTGGGAAGTCAACTATTCAATAACGCAGGCTTATTATACAATTACTCAGAGTTCCTATCCAGATAATAACATCCCGGTATCCCCAAGGGAGTTTTATATTGTTTTTGATGCCATACCCTCTGCTCTGTCCACGTTGTTTAGAAATGCCACCTCCCCACTCCTGTTCATGTCCCGCCCTGCCCTGAGAGACACTCCTTTAGGTCAGATTTGTTTCTCCTCTTGTAAAGGTGTGAATGCCAAGGTTAGGTCTTTTTTTCCAAGAGTCACTTGTCTCTATTCCTCCTTCCATTTCTTTCTGGTCTAATTTTGTCAAGGACACTGACTGGAAAAAAGTTTGGTCTTTGCCACAAAAATTCCTCCTTAATAACAAAGTGAAGGAAATTTCATTTATGCTAATTCATAGATTCTACCCTGTTAAATGCTTCCTTCAAAAATATAAGAGGGATATAGATACTCTTTGCTCCTTCTGTAAGATTGCCCCAGACACCTGCTCGCATCTATTCTGGTCTTGTACCTTTATGCAGATTTTGTGGAAAGATATCGCTAGTTTCATCTCTAAGAACATCTTATCAAATTTTGTGCTTTTTTACCAAAATGTGTTATTTGGTTACACTGACTTTAGTAGGAAAGACTCGAATGCTTTTTACCTCATTAATCTGATTTTACTCCTCGCCAAATACCATATCCTTAAATGTAAGTTCTCAAGCAAGAAACCAAACTTTCTCAGTTTTAGGAAAGAAACTGAACTCCATGTGAATACAATTTGCTCCTCTCACAACAAAAAAGCTTTAAAAACTGTAAATATTTGTAATATGTCCTTGTTTAATTATTCAATGTCACTGTATCTCTCGCTTTTTTCTTTTATTTTTTTATTCCTTTTCTTCTTTCCCCTTTTAATTTTGATATGTATCTTAGCTATTTAATTTGACACACTGTTCCATTGTATTATAACTTTGCAATACATTATATTTGTTACTGTTCCTCTTGAAACAAAGATGGAGAAAAAAAAGAAGAAAAAAAAAAAAAGGAAGCAGCCTAAGACTTTGGACACAGCTAATAACGTGGCGCATACCTTTGACGCTGCGTTACCTCCGTTTTCCGCGTCCACACGTAAACGCAAAAACTGATTTTTCGAAAATCTCCACCGTGGGAGTTTTTTTTTTTTTAAATCTCCGTTTTCAGTGACGTGTGGAGGAAAGGTGCAAAGGCATAGAAAAATCTGCGTTTTCAAAAATACCCGTGTAGGTGTGGACGTAGCCTAAATATTCTCAAAATACTGCCACTTACGTTCCAGTACAGAAGCTGCTGCTTCATCGATGCTTCTTATTTCCTCAAGCAAAACATCCATGATTTCAACCGTAGAAAATAAGAAAAAAAAAATCAGAGAATACGGAGGTTGGACTTTTCTCAAAGGAAAGTGAAACTAGACTGACTGAACCAGTGTTGCCAACTCCTCAGTAAGGAAAATCGCTGTCCTAGAAGTCGCTAAATGACGTCATCGCCTAATTTGCATAATTGGTCACGCTAATGTAATTGTAACGTACGTTGTTGGAGAGAGAAATAACATCGTGGAAGAGACATAAAGTGAGTAAAAAACGTCCTAAATGCAGTTAGAATTTATTTAGAACTACAAATTAAATTTCTTTTAGTAATTATTGCTTTTTAATGTCACAATTCCAACCCTGCTCCTTTATCCGGGTTTGGACCGGCAAAAGTGACCCGAAATAGGCACTCTGGTGGAGTTACTTTGTGTGTGTGTGTGTGTGTGTGTGTTGTGTGTGTGTGTGTTTATAGTAGTTTTAAACCTTGTGATCCACAAAACAGCATAACAGTAAAGAAGAACTGACTGCATTACAGTCAGTGCGGGAGCAGCGGCTTCGCTCATGCGCGATTCATTTGCCGTTTGGAGGCATAGGTGTGAACATCTCCTGCCCTGATAGCAGCTGGGGAGGACTATCCTCCGCCTGTGAGTGCTTTGGCACGGGTGATGTGCCCATGGCAGCACCGCTGCTTGTTGAGAGTAAGAGCGACACGCGTTTTCACGTCAAAAGTCGTCATAAATAAGTCTCCAATAATACCAGCAAAGTCGCCAGATTTGTCGCTAGTCGCTTTTAGAAAAAAAAAAAGTCGCTAAGGGGTCTGAA